>NW_027478512.1:745311-1045311 GCF_051014685.1 Ptiloglossa arizonensis
CGTTATACGGTATACGATATACGTTATGCGTTATAAGTTTTACGTTATTCGTTATACGTTATACGTTATACGTTATACGTTATACGTTATGCGTTATACGTTATACGTTATACGTTATACGTTATACGTTATACGTTATACGTTATACGTTATACGTTATACGTTATACGTTATACGTTATACGTTATACGTTATACGTTATACGTTATACGTTATACGTTATACGTTATACGTTATACGTTATACGTTATACGTTATACGTTATACGTTATACGTTATACGTTATACGTTATACGTTATACGTTATACGTTATACGTTATACGTTATACGTTATACGTTATACGTTATACGTTATACGTTTTACGTTATACGTTTTACGATATACGTTATACGTTATACGTTCTACGTTCTTCGTTATACGTTATACGTTATACGTTATACGTTATAAGTTATACGTTAGACGTTATACGTTATACGTTATACGTTACACGTTATGCGTTATACGTTATACGTTATACGTTATACGTTATACGTTATACGTTATACGTTATACGTTATACGTTATACGTTATGCGTTATACGTTTTACGTAATTCGTTATACGTTATTCGTTATACGTTATACGTTATACGTTATACGTTATACGTTATACGTTATACGTTATACGTTATGCGGTATACGATATACGTTATGCGTTATAAGTTTTACGTTATTCGTTATACGTTATACGTTATACGTTATACGTTCTACGTTATACGTTATACGTTATACGTAATACGTTATACGTTATACGTTATACGTTATACGTTATACGTTATACGTTATACGTTATACGTTATACGTTATACGTTATACGTTATACGTTATACGTTATACGTTATACGTTTTACGTTATTCGTGATACGTTATGCGTTATACGTTATACGTTATACGTTATACGTTATACGTTATACGTTATACGTTATACGTTATACGTTATACGTTATACGTTATGCGTTATACGTTTTACGTTATTCGTTATACGTTATACGTTATACGTTATACGTTATACGTTATACGTTATACGTTATACGTTATACGTTATACGTTATACGTTATACGTGATGCGTTATACGTTATACGTTATACGTTATACGTTATACGTTATACGTTATACGTTATACGTTATGCGTTATACGTTTTACGTTATTCGTTATACGTTATACGTTATACGTTATACGTTATACGTTATACGTTATACGTTATACGTTATACGTTATACGTTATACGTTATACGTTATACGTTATACGTTATACGTTATACGTTATACGTTATACGTTTTGCGTTATACGTTTTACGTTATTCGTTATACGTTATACGTTATACGTTATACGTTATACGTTATACGTTATACGTTATACGTTATACGTTATACGTTATACGTGATGCGTTATACGTTATACGTTATACGTTATACGTTATACGTTATACGTTATACGTTATACGTTATGCGTTATACGTTTTACGTTATTCGTTATACGTTATACGTTATACGTTATACGTTATACGTTATACGTTATACGTTATACGTTATACGTTATACGTTATACGTTATACGTGATGCGTTATACGTTATACGTTATACGTTATACGTTGTACGTTATACGTTGTACGTTATACGTAGTACGTTATACGTTGTACGTTATACGTTGTACGTTATACGTTATACGTTATACGTTATACGTTGTACGTTATACGTTATACGTTATACGTTATACATTATACGTTATACGTTATACGTTATACGTTATATGTTATACGTGATACGTTATACGTTACACGTTATGCGTTATACGTTTTACGTTATTCGTTGTACGTTCTTCATTACACGTTATACGTTATAGGTTATACGTTATACGTTATACGTTATACGTTATACGTTATACGTTATACGGTATAGGATATACGTTATGCGTTATAAGTTTTACGTTATTCGTTATACGTTATTCGTTATACGTTATACGTTATACGTTATACGTTATACGTTATTCGTTATACGTTAGACGTTATACGTTATACGTTATACGTTATACGTTATACGTTATACGTTATACGTTATACGTTATACGTTTTACGTTATTTGTGATACGTTATACGTTATACGTTATACGTTATACGTTATACGTTATACGTTATACGTTATACGTTATACGTTATACGTTATACGTTATACGTTATACGTTATACGTTATACGTTATACGTTATACGTTATACGTTATACGTTATACGTTATACGTTATACGTTATACGTTGTACGTTATACGTAGTACGTTATACGTTGTACGTTATACGTTGTACGTTATACGTTGTACGTTATACGTTATACTTTATACGTTATACGTTGTACGTTATACGTTATACGTTATACGTTATACATTATACGTTATACGTTATTCGTTATACGTTATACGTTATACGTTATACGTTATATGTTATACGTGATACGTTATACGTTACACGTTATGCGTTATACGTTTTACGTTATTCGTTGTACGTTCTTCATTACACGTTATACGTTATAGGTTATACGTTATACGTTATACGTTATACGTTATACGTTATACGTTATACGGTATAGGATATACGTTATACGTTATACGTTATACGTTATACGTTATACGTTATACGTTATACGTTATATGTTATACGTGATACGTTATACGTTACATGTTATGCGTTATACGTTTTACGTTATTCGTTGTACGTTCTTCATTACACGTTATACGTTATAGGTTATACGTTATACGTTATACGTTATACGTTATACGTTATACGTTATACGTTATACGGTTATACGATATACGTTATGCGTTATAAGTTTTACGTTATTCGTTACACGTTATTCGTTATACGTCATACGTTATGCGTTATACGTTTTACGTTATTCGTGATACGTTATACGTTATACGTTATACGTTATACGTTATACGTTATACGGTATACGTTATACGTTATGCGTTATACGTTATACGTTATACGTTATACGTTATACGTGATACGTTATACGTTATACGTTATACGTTATACGTTATACGTTATACGTTATGCGTTATACGTTTTACGTTATTCGTTATACGTTATACGTTATACGTTATACGTTATACGTTATACGTTATACGGTATACGTTATACGTTATACGTTTTACGTTATTCGTGATACGTTATACGTTAGACGTTATACGTTATACGTTATACGTTATACGATATACGTTATACGTTATTCGTTATACGTTCTTCGTTACACGTTATACGTTATACGTTATGCGTTATACGTTTTACGTTATTCGTAATACGTTACACGTTATACGTTATACGTTATACGTTATACGTTATACGTTATACGTTATACGGTATACGTTATACATTATACGTTACACGTTATGCGTTATACGTTATACGTTATACGTTATACGTTATACGTTATACGTTATACGTTATACGTTATACGTTATACGTTATACGTTATACGTTATGCGTTATACGTTTTACGTAATTCGTTATACGTTATACGTTATACGTTATACGTTATACGTTATACGTTATACGTTATACGTTATACGTTATACGTTATACGTTATACGGTATACGATATACGTTATGCGTTATAAGTTTTACGTTATTCGTTATACGTTATACGTTATACGTTATACGTTATACGTTATACGTTATACGTTATACGTTATACGTTATACGTTATACGTTATACGTTATACGTTATACGTTATACGTTCTGCGTTATACGTTATACGTTATACGTTATACGTTATACGTTATACGTTCTGCGTTATACGTTATACGTTATACGTTATACGTTATACGTTATACGTTATACGTTATACGTTATACGTTATACGTTATACGTTATACGTTATACGTTATACGTTATACGTTATACGTTATACGTTTTACGTTATACGTTTTACGATATACGTTATACGTTATACGTTCTACGTTCTTCGTTATACGTTATACGTTATACGTTATACGTTATAAGTTATACGTTAGACGTTATACGTTATACGTTATACGTTATACGATATACGTTATACGTTATTCGTTATACGTTCTTCGTTACACGTTATACGTTATACGTTATGCGTTATACGTTTTACGTTATTCGTAATACGTTATACGTTATACGTTATACGTTATACGTTATACGTTATACGTTATACGTTATACGGTATACGTTATACGTTATACGTTACACGTTATGCGTTATACGTTATACGTTATACGTTATACGTTATACGTTATACGTTATACGTTATACGTTATACGTTATACGTTATACGTTATGCGTTATACGTTTTACGTAATTCGTTATACGTTATACGTTATACGTTATACGTTATACGTTATACGTTATACGTTATACGTTATACGTTATACGTTATACGGTATACGATATACGTTATGCGTTATAAGTTTTACGTTATTCGTTATACGTTATACGTTATACGTTGTACGTTATACGTTATACGTTATACGTTATACGTTATACGTTATACGTTATACGTTATACGTTATACGTTATACGTTATACGTTATACGTTATACGTTATACGTTATACGTTATACGTTATACGTTATACGTTATACGTTATACGTTATACGTTATACGTTTTACGTTATTCGTGATACGTTATACGTTATACGTTATACGTTATACGTTATACGTTATACGTTATACGTTATACGTTATACGTTATACGTTATACGTTATACGTTATACGTTATACGTTATACGTTATACGTTATACGTTATACGTTATACGTTATACGTTATACGTTATACGTTATACGTTATACGTTATACGTTATACGTTATACGTTATACGTTATACGTTATACGTTATACGTTATACGTTATACGTTTTACGTTATTCGTGATACGTTATACGTTATACGTTAAACGTTATACGTTATACGTTATACGTTATACGTTATACGTTATACGTTATACGTTCTGCGTTATACGTTATACGTTATACGTTATACGTTATACGTTATACGTTCTGCGTTATACGTTATACGTTATACGTTATACGTTATACGTTATACGTTATACGTTATACGTTATACGTTATACGTTATACGTTATACGTTATACGTTATACGTTATACGTTATACGTTATACGTTTTACGTTATTCGTGATACGTTATACGTTATACGTTATACGTTATACGTTATACGTTATACGTTATACGTTATACGTTATACGTTATACGTTATACGTTATACGTTTTACGTTATTCGTGATACGTTATACGTTATACGTTATACGTTATACGTTATACGTTATACGTTATACGTTATACGTTATACGTTATACGTTATACGTTATACGTTATACGTTATACGTTATACGTTATACGTTATACGTTATACGTTATACGTTATACGTTATGCGTTATACGTTTTACGTTATTCGGTATACGTTATACGTTATACGTTATACGTTATACGGTATACGTTATACGTTATACGTTATACGTTATACGTTATACGTTATACGTTATACGTTATACGTTATACGTTATACGTTTTACGTTATACGTTTTACGATATACGTTATACGTTATACGTTCTACGTTCTTCGTTATACGTTATACGTTATACGTTATACGTTATAAGTTATACGTTAGACGTTATACGTTATACGTTATACGTTATACGATATACGTTATACGTTATTCGTTATACGTTCTTCGTTACACGTTATACGTTATACGTTATGCGTTATACGTTTTACGTTATTCGTAATACGTTATACGTTATACGTTATACGTTATACGTTATACGTTATACGTTATACGTTATACGGTATACGTTATACGTTATACGTTACAAGTTATGCGTTATACGTTATACGTTATACGTTATACGTTATACGTTATACGTTATACGTTATACGTTATACGTTATACGTTATGCGTTATACGTTTTACGTAATTCGTTATACGTTATTCGTTATACGTTATACGTTATACGTTATACGTTATACGTTATACGTTATACGTTATACGTTATGCGGTATACGATATACGTTATGCGTTATAAGTTTTACGTTATTCGTTATACGTTATACGTTATACGTTATACGTTCTACGTTATACGTTATACGTTATACGTAATACGTTATACGTTATACGTTATACGTTATACGTTATACGTTATACGTTATACGTTATACGTTATACGTTATACGTTATACGTTATACGTTATACGTTATACGTTTTACGTTATTCGTGATACGTTATGCGTTATACGTTATACGTTATACGTTATACGTTATACGTTATACGTTATACGTTATACGTTATACGTTATACGTTATACGTTATGCGTTATACGTTTTACGTTATTCGTTATACGTTATACGTTATACGTTATACGTTATACGTTATACGTTATACGTTATACGTTATACGTTATACGTTATACGTTATACGTGATGCGTTATACGTTATACGTTATACGTTATACGTTATACGTTATACGTTATACGTTATACGTTATGCGTTATACGTTTTACGTTATTCGTTATACGTTATACGTTATACGTTATACGTTATACGTTATACGTTATACGTTATACGTTATACGTTATACGTTATACGTTATACGTGATGCGTTATACGTTATACGTTATACGTTATACGTTATACGTTATACGTTATACGTTATACGTTATACGTTTTACGTTATTTGTGATACGTTATACGTTATACGTTATACGTTATACGTTATACGTTATACGTTATACGTTATACGTTATACGTTATACGTTATACGTTATGCGTTATACGTTTTACGTAATTCGTTATACGTTATTCGTTATACGTTATTCGTTATACGTTATACGTTATACGTTATACGTTATACGTTATTCGTTATACGTTAGACGTTATACGTTATACGTTATACGTTATACGTTATACGTTATACGTTATACGTTATACGGTATACGTTATACGTTATACGTTACACGTTATGCGTTATACGTTATACGTTATACGTTATACGTTATACGTTATACGTTATACGTTATACGTTATACGTTATACGTTATGCGTTATACGTTTTACGTAATTCGTTATACGTTATTCGTTATACGTTATACGTTATACGTTATACGTTATACGTTATACGTTATACGTTATACGTTATGCGGTATACGATATACGTTATGCGTTATAAGTTTTACGTTATTCGTTATACGTTATACGTTATACGTTATACGTTCTACGTTATACGTTATACGTTATACGTAATACGTTATACGTTATACGTTATACGTTATACGTTATACGTTATACGTTATACGTTATACGTTATACGTTATACGTTATACGTTATACGTTATACGTTATACGTTTTACGTTATTCGTGATACGTTATACGTTATACGTTATACGTTATACGTTATACGTTATACGTTATACGTTATACGTTATACGTTATACGTTATACGTTATACGTTATACGTTATGCGTTATACGTTTTACGTTATTCGTTATACGTTATACGTTATACGTTATACGTTATACGTTATACGTTATACGTTATACGTTATACGTTATACGTTATACGTTATACGTTATACGTGATGCGTTATACGTTATACGTTATACGTTATACGTTATACGTTATACGTTATACGTTATACGTTATGCGTTATACGTTTTACGTTATTCGTTATACGTTATACGTTATACGTTATACGTTATACGTTATACGTTATACGTTATACGTTATACGTTATACGTTATACGTTATACGTGATGCGTTATACGTTATACGTTATACGTTATACGTTGTACGTTATACGTTGTACGTTATACGTAGTACGTTATACGTTGTACGTTATACGTTGTACGTTATACGTTATACGTTATACGTTATACGTTGTACGTTATACGTTATACGTTATACGTTATACATTATACGTTATACGTTATACGTTATACGTTATATGTTATACGTGATACGTTATACGTTACACGTTATGCGTTATACGTTTTACGTTATTCGTTGTACGTTCTTCATTACACGTTATACGTTATAGGTTATACGTTATACGTTATACGTTATACGTTATACGTTATACGTTATACGGTATAGGATATACGTTATGCGTTATAAGTTTTACGTTATTCGTTATACGTTATTCGTTATACGTTATACGTTATACGTTATACGTTATACGTTATTCGTTATACGTTAGACGTTATACGTTATACGTTATACGTTATACGTTATACGTTATACGTTATACGTTATACGTTATACGTTATACGTTTTACGTTATTTGTGATACGTTATACGTTATACGTTATACGTTATACGTTATACGTTATACGTTATACGTTATACGTTATACGTTATACGTTATACGTTATACGTTATACGTTATACGTTATACGTTATACGTTATACGTTATACGTTATACGTTATACGTTATACGTTATACGTTATACGTTATACGTTGTACGTTATACGTAGTACGTTATACGTTGTACGTTATACGTTGTACGTTATACGTTGTACGTTATACGTTATACTTTATACGTTATACGTTGTACGTTATACGTTATACGTTATACGTTATACGTTATACGTTATACGTTACACGTTATGCGTTATACGTTTTACGTTATTCGTTGTACGTTCTTCATTACACGTTATACGTTATAGGTTATACGTTATACGTTATACGTTATACGTTATACGTTATACGTTATACGTTATACGGTATAGGATATACGTTATACGTTATACGTTATACGTTATACGTTATACGTTATACGTTATACGTTATATGTTATACGTGATACGTTATACGTTACATGTTATGCGTTATACGTTTTACGTTATTCGTTGTACGTTCTTCATTACACGTTATACGTTATAGGTTATACGTTATACGTTATACGTTATACGTTATACGTTATACGTTATACGTTATACGGTTATACGATATACGTTATGCGTTATAAGTTTTACGTTATTCGTTACACGTTATTCGTTATACGTCATACGTTATGCGTTATACGTTTTACGTTATTCGTGATACGTTATACGTTATACGTTATACGTTATACGTTATACGTTATACGGTATACGTTATACGTTATGCGTTATACGTTATACGTTATACGTTATACGTTATACGTGATACGTTATACGTTATACGTTATACGTTATACGTTATACGTTATACGTTATACGTTATACGTTATGCGTTATACGTTTTACGTTATTCGTTATACGTTATACGTTATACGTTATACGTTATACGTTATACGTTATACGGTATACGTTATACGTTATACGTTTTACGTTATTCGTGATACGTTATACGTTAGACGTTATACGTTATACGTTATACGTTATACGATATACGTTATACGTTATTCGTTATACGTTCTTCGTTACACGTTATACGTTATACGTTTTACGTTATTCGTAATACGTTATACGTTATACGTTATACGTTATACGTTATACGTTATACGTTATACGTTATACGGTATACGTTATACATTATACGTTACACGTTATGCGTTATACGTTATACGTTATACGTTATACGTTATACGTTATACGTTATACGTTATACGTTATACGTTATACGTTATACGTTATGCGTTATACGTTTTACGTAATTCGTTATACGTTATACGTTATACGTTATACGTTATACGTTATACGTTATACGTTATACGTTATACGTTATACGTTATACGTTATACGTTATACGTTATACGGTATACGATATACGTTATGCGGTATACGATATACGTTATGCGTTATAAGTTTTACGTTATTCGTTATACGTTATACGTTATACGTTATACGTTATACGTTATACGTTATACGTTATACGTTATACGTTATACGTTATACGTTATACGTTATACGTTATACGTTATACGTTATACGTTATACGTTATACGTTATACGTTATACGTTATACGTTATACGTTATACGTTTTACGTTATTCGTGATACGTTATACGTTATACGTTATACGTTTTACGTTATACGTTATACGTTATACGTCATAGGTTATACGTTATACGTTATACGTTTTACGTTATTCGTTATACGTTATACGTTATACGTTATACGTTATACGTTATACGTTATACGTTATACGTTATACGTTATACGTTATACGTTATACGTTATACGTTATACGTTATACGTTATACGTTATACGTTATACGTTATACGTTATACGTTATACGTTATACGTTATACGTTTTACGTTATTCGTGATACGTTATACGTTATACGTTATACGTTATACGTTATACGTTATACGTTATACGTTATACGTTATACGTTATACGTTATACGTTATACGTTATACGTTATACGTTATACGTTATACGTTATACGTTATACGTTATACGTTATACGTTATACGTTATACGTTATACGTTATACGTTATACGTTATACGTTATACGTTATACGTTATACGTTATACGTTTTACGTTATTCGTGATACGTTATACGTTATACGTTAAACGTTATACGTTATACGTTATACGTTATACGTTATACGTTATACGTTATACGTTCTGCGTTATACGTTATACGTTATACGTTATACGTTATACGTTATACGTTATACGTTATACGTTATACGTTATACGTTATACGTTTTACGTTATTCGTGATACGTTATACGTTATACGTTATACGTTATACGTTATACGTTATACGTTATACGTTATACGTTATACGTTATACGTTGTACGTTATACGTTATACGTTATACGTTATACGTTATACGTTATACGTTATACGTTATACGTTATACGTTATACGTTATACGTTCTGCGTTATACGTTATACGTTATACGTTATACGTTATACGTTATACGTTATACGTTATACGTTATACGTTATACGTTATACGTTATACGTTATACGTTATACGTTATACGTTATACGTTTTACGTTATTCGTGATACGTTATACGTTATACGTTATACGTTATACGTTATACGTTATACGTTATACGTTATACGTTATACGTTATACGTTATACGTTATACGTTATACGTTATACGTTATGCGGTATACGTTATACGTTATACGTTATACGTTATACGTTATACGTTTTACGTTATACGTTATACGTTATACGTCATAGGTTATACGTTATACGTTATACGTTATACGTTTTACGTTATACGTTATTCGTTATACGTTATACGTTATACGTTATACGTTATACGTAATACGTTATACGTTATACGTTATACGTTATACGTTATACGTTATACGTTATACGTTATACGTTATACGTTATACGTTATACGTTATACGTTATACGTTATACGGTATACGTTATACGTTATACGTTATACCTTATACGTTATACGGTATACGTTATACGTTATACGTTATACGTTATACGTTATACGTTATACGTTATACGTTATACGTTTTACGATATACGTTATACGTTATACGTTCTACGTTATACGATATACGTTATACGTTATTCGTTATACGTCCTTCGTTACACCTTATACGTTATACGTTATGCGTTATACGTTTTACGTTATTCGTTATACGTTATACGTTATACGTTATTCTTTATACGTTATACGTTATACGTTATTCTTTATACGTCATACGTTATACGTTTTACGATATACGTTATACGTTATACGTTATACGTTATACGTTATAAGGTATACGTTATACGTTATACGTTATACGTTATACGTTATACGTTATACGTTATAAGTTATACGTTATAAGTTATACGATACACGTTATACGTTATACGAAATATGTAATACGTAATACGCTTTACGTTATTCGTTATACGTCATAAGTTATACGATACACGTTATACGTTATACGAAATATGTAATACGTAATACGCTTTACGTTATTCGTTATACGTCCTTCGTTACACCTTATACGTTATACGTTATGCGTTATACGTTTTACGTTATTCGTTATACGTTATACGTTATACGTTATTCTTTATACGTTATACGTTATACGTTATTCTTTATACGTCATACGTTATACGTTTTACGATATACGTTATACGTTATACGTTATACGTTATACGTTATAAGGTATACGTTATACGTTATACGTTATACGTTATACGTTATACGTTATACGTTATAAGTTATACGTTATAAGTTATACGATACACGTTATACGTTATACGAAATATGTAATACGTAATACGCTTTACGTTATTCGTTATACGTCATAAGTTATACGATACACGTTATACGTTATACGAAATATGTAATACGTAATACGCTTTACGTTATTCGTTATACGTTCTTCGTTACACGTTATACGTTATACGTTATGCGTTATACGTTTTACGTTATTCGTAATACGTTATGCGTTATACGTTATACGTTATACGTTATACGTTATACGTTATACGTTATATGTTATACGGTATACGTTATACGTTATACGTTACACGTTATGCGTTATACGTTATACGTTATACGTTATACGTTATACGTTATACGTTATACGTTATTCGTTATACGTTATACGTTATACGTTATGCGTTATACGTTTTACGTAATTCGTTATACGTTATACGTTATACGTCATACGTTATACGTTATACGTTATACGTTATACGTCATAGGTTATACGTTATACGTTATTCGTTATGCGTTATACGTTATACGTTATACGTTATACGTTATACGTTATACGTTATACGTTATACGTTATACGTTATACGTTATACGTTATACGTTATACGTTATACGTTATACGTTATACGTTATACGTTATACGTTATACGTTTTACGTTATTCGTGATACGTTATACGTTATACGTTAAACGTTATACGTTATACGTTATAGGTTATACGTTATACGTTATACGTTATACGTTCTGCGTTATACGTTATACGTTATACGTTATACGTTATACGTTATACGTTATACGTTATACGTTATACGTTATACGTTATACGTTATACGTTATACGTTATACGTTATACGTTATACGTTATACGTTATACGTTATACGTTATACGTTATACGTTATACGTTATACGTTATACGTTATACGTTTTACGTTATTCGTGATACGTTATACGTTATACGTTAAACGTTATACGTTATACGTTATACGTTATACGTTATACGTTATACGTTATACGTTCTGCGTTATACGTTATACGTTATACGTTATACGTTATACGTTATACGTTATACGTTATACGTTATACGTTATACGTTTTACGTTATTCGTGATACGTTATACGTTATACGTTATACGTTATACGTTATACGTTATACGTTATACGTTATACGTTATACGTTATACGTTATACGTTATACGTTATACGTTATACGTTATGCGGTATACGTTATACGTTATACGTTATACGTTATACGTTATACGTTTTACGTTATACGTTATACGTTATACGTCATAGGTTATACGTTATACGTTATACGTTATACGTTTTACGTTATACGTTATTCGTTATACGTTATACGTTATACGTTATACGTTATACGTAATACGTTATACGTTATACGTTATACGTTATACGTTATACGTTATACGTTATACGTTATACGTTATACGTTATACGTTATACGTTATACGTTATACGTTATACGGTATACGTTATACGTTATACGTTATACCTTATACGTTATACGGTATACGTTATACGTTATACGTTATACGTTATACGTTATACGTTATACGTTATACGTTATACGTTTTACGATATACGTTATACGTTATACGTTCTACGTTATACGATATACGTTATACGTTATTCGTTATACGTCCTTCGTTACACCTTATACGTTATACGTTATGCGTTATACGTTTTACGTTATTCGTTATACGTTATACGTTATACGTTATTCTTTATACGTTATACGTTATACGTTATTCTTTATACGTCATACGTTATACGTTTTACGATATACGTTATACGTTATACGTTATACGTTATACGTTATAAGGTATACGTTATACGTTATACGTTATACGTTATACGTTATACGTTATACGTTATAAGTTATACGTTATAAGTTATACGATACACGTTATACGTTATACGAAATATGTAATACGTAATACGCTTTACGTTATTCGTTATACGTCATAAGTTATACGATACACGTTATACGTTATACGAAATATGTAATACGTAATACGCTTTACGTTATTCGTTATACGTCCTTCGTTACACCTTATACGTTATACGTTATGCGTTATACGTTTTACGTTATTCGTTATACGTTATACGTTATACGTTATTCTTTATACGTTATACGTTATACGTTATTCTTTATACGTCATACGTTATACGTTTTACGATATACGTTATACGTTATACGTTATACGTTATACGTTATAAGGTATACGTTATACGTTATACGTTATACGTTATACGTTATACGTTATACGTTATAAGTTATACGTTATAAGTTATACGATACACGTTATACGTTATACGAAATATGTAATACGTAATACGCTTTACGTTATTCGTTATACGTCATAAGTTATACGATACACGTTATACGTTATACGAAATATGTAATACGTAATACGCTTTACGTTATTCGTTATACGTTCTTCGTTACACGTTATACGTTATACGTTATGCGTTATACGTTTTACGTTATTCGTAATACGTTATGCGTTATACGTTATACGTTATACGTTATACGTTATACGTTATACGTTATATGTTATACGGTATACGTTATACGTTATACGTTACACGTTATGCGTTATACGTTATACGTTATACGTTATACGTTATACGTTATACGTTATACGTTATTCGTTATACGTTATACGTTATACGTTATGCGTTATACGTTTTACGTAATTCGTTATACGTTATACGTTATACGTCATACGTTATACGTTATACGTTATACGTTATACGTCATAGGTTATACGTTATACGTTATTCGTTATGCGTTATACGTTATACGTTATACGTTATACGTTATACGTTATACGTTATACGTTATACGTTATACGTTTTACGTTATTCGTGATACGTTATACGTTATACGTTAAACGTTATACGTTATACGTTATAGGTTATACGTTATACGTTATACGTTATACGTTCTGCGTTATACGTTATACGTTATACGTTATACGTTATACGTTATACGTTATACGTTATACGTTATACGTTATACGTTATACGTTATACGTTATACGTTATACGTTATACGTTATACGTTATACGTTATACGTTATACGTTATACGTTATACGTTATACGTTATACGTTATACGTTATACGTTTTACGTTATTCGTGATACGTTATACGTTATACGTTAAACGTTATACGTTATACGTTATACGTTATACGTTATACGTTATACGTTATACGTTCTGCGTTATACGTTATACGTTATACGTTATACGTTATACGTTATACGTTATACGTTATACGTTATACGTTATACGTTATACGTTATACGGTATACGATATACGTTATGCGTTATAAGTTTTACGTTATTCGTTATACGTTATACGTTATACGTTATACGTTATACGTTATACGTTATACGTTATACGTTATACGTTATACGTTATACGTTATACGTTATACGTTATACGTTATACGTTATACGTTATACGTTATACGTTATACGTTATACGTTATACGTTATACGTTATACGTTATACGTTATACGTTATACGTTATACGTTATACGTTATACGTTATACGTTATACGTTATACTTTATACGTTATACGTTATACGTTATACGTTATACGTTATACGTTATACGTTTTACGTTATTCGTGATACGTTATACGTTATACGTTATACGTTATACGTTATACGTTATACGTTATACGTTATACGTTATACGTTATACGTTATACGTTATACGTTATACGTTATACGTTATACGTTATACGTTATACGTTATACGTTATACGTTATACGTTATACGTTATACGTTATACGTTATACGTTATACGTTATACGTTATACGTTGTACGTTATACGTTGTACGTTATACGTAGTACGTTATACGTTGTACGTTATACGTTGTACGTTATACGTTATACGTTATACGTTATACGATGTACGTTATACGTTATACGTTATACGTTATACGTTATACATTATACGTTATACGTTATACGTTATACGTTATATGTTATACGTGATACGTTATACGTTACATGTTATGCGTTATACGTTTTACGTTATTCGTGATACGTTATACGTTATACGTTATACGTTATACGTTATACGTTATACGTTATACGTTATACGTTATACGTTATACGTTATACGTTGTACGTTATACGTTGTACGTTATACGTTATACGTTATACGTTATACGTTTTACGTTATACGTTATACGTTATACGTTATACATTATACGTTATACGTTATACGTTATACGTTATATGTTATACGTGATACGTTATACGTTACATGGTATGCGTTATACGTTTTACGTTATTCGTTATACGTTCTTCGTTACACGTTATACGTTATAGGTTATACGTTATACGTTATACGTTATACGTTATACGTTATACGTTATACGTTATACGTTATACGTTATACGTTATGCGTTATACGTTATACGTTATACGTCATAGTTTATACGTTATACGTTATACGTTATACGTTATACGTTTTACGTTATACGTTTTACGTTATACGTTATTCGTTATTCGTTATACGTTATACGTTATACGTTATACGTAATACGTTATACGTAATACGTTATACGTTATACGTTATACGTTATACGTTATACGTTATACGTTATACGTTATACGTTATACGTTATACGTTATGCGGTATACGTTATACGTTATACGTTATACGTTATACGTTATACGTTATACGTTATACGTTATACGTTATACGTCATAGGTTATACGTTATACGTTATACGTTATACGTTTTACGTTATACGTTATTCGTTATACGTTATACGTTATACGTTATACGTTATACGTAATACGTTATACGTTTTACGTTATACGTTATACGTTATACGTTATACGTTATACGTTATACGTTATACGTTATACGTTATACGTTATACGTTATACGTTATACGTTATACGTTATACGTTATACGTTATACGGTATACGTTATACGTTATACGTTATACCTTATACGTTATACGGTATACGTTATACGTTATACGTTATACGTTATACGTTATACGTTATACGTTATACGTTATACGTTATACGTTTTACGATATACGTTATACGTTATACGTTCTACGTTATACGATATACGTTATACGTTATTCGTTATACGTTCTTCGTTACACCTTATACGTTATACGTTATGCGTTATACGTTTTACGTTATTCGTTATACGTTATACGTTATACGTTATTCTTTATACGTTATACGTTATACGTTATTCTTTATACGTCATACGTTATACGTTTTACGATATACGTTATACGTTATACGTTATAAGGTATACGTTATACGTTATACGTTATACGTTATACGTTATACGTTATACGTTATACGTTATAAGTTATACGTCATAAGTTATACGATACACGTTATACGTTATACGAAATATGTAATACGTAATACGCTTTACGTTATTCGTTATACGTCATAAGTTATACGTTATACGTTATACGTTATACGTTATACGTTATACGTTTTACGTTATTCGTGATACGTTATACGTTATACGTTAAACGTTATACGTTATACGTTATACGTTATACGTTATACGTTATACGTTATACGTTCTGCGTTATACGTTATACGTTATACGTTATACGTTATACGTTATACGTTATACGTTATACGTTATACGTTATACGTTATACGTTATACGTTATACGTTATACGGTATACGATATACGTTATGCGTTATAAGTTTTACGTTATTCGTTATACGTTATACGTTATACGTTATACGTTATACGTTATGCGTTATACGTTATACGTTATACGTTATACGTTATACGTTATACGTTATACGTTATACGTTATACGTTATACGTTATACGTTATACGTTATACGTTATACGTTATACGTTATACGTTATACGTTATACGTTATACGTTATACGTTATACGTTATACGTTATACGTTATACGTTATACGTTATACGTTATACGTTATACGTTATACGTTATACGTTTTACGTTATTCGTGATACGTTATACGTTATACGTTATACGTTATACGTTATACGTTATACGTTATACGTTATACGTTATACGTTATACGTTATACGTTATACGTTATACGTTATACGTTATACGTTATACGTTATACGTTATACGTTATACGTTATACGTTATACGTTATACGTTATACGTTATACGTTATACGTTATACGTTATACGTTATACGTTATACGTTATACGTTATACGTTATACGTTGTACGTTATACGTAGTACGTTATACGTTGTACGTTATACGTTGTACGTTATACGTTATACGTTATACGTTATACGATGTACGTTATACGTTATACGTTATACGTTATACGTTATACATTATACGTTATACGTTATACGTTATACGTTATATGTTATACGTGATACGTTATACGTTACATGTTATGCGTTATACGTTTTACGTTATTCGTGATACGTTATACGTTATACGTTATACGTTATACGTTATACGTTATACGTTATACGTTATACGTTATACGTTATACGTTATACGTTGTACGTTATACGTTGTACGTTATACGTTATACGTTATACGTTATACGTTGTACGTTATACGTTATACGTTATACGTAATACGTTATACGTTATACGTTATACGTTATACGTTATACGTTATACGTTATACGTTATACGTTATACGTTATGCGGTATACGTTATACGTTATACGTTATACGTTATACGTTATACGTTATACGTTATACGTTATACGTTATACGTTTTACGTTATACGTTATTCGTTATACGTTATACGTTATACGTTATACGTTATACGTAATACGTTATACGTTTTACGTTATACGTTATACGTTATACGTTATACGTTATACGTTATACGTTATACGTTATACGTTATACGTTATACGGTATACGTTATACGTTATACGTTATACCTTATACGTTATACGGTATACGTTATACGTTATACGTTATACGTTATACGTTATACGTTATACGTTATACGTTATACGTTACATGGTATGCGTTATACGTTTTACGTTATTCGTTATACGTTCTTCGTTACACGTTATACGTTATAGATTATACGTTATACGTTATACGTTATACGTTATACGTTATACGTTATACGTTATACGTTATACGTTATGCGTTATACGTTATACGTTATACGTCATAGTTTATACGTTATACGTTATACGTTATACGTTATACGTTTTACGTTATACGTTATTCGTTATTCGTTATTCGTTATACGTTATACGTTATACGTTATACGTAATACGTTATACGTAATACGTTATACGTTATACGTTATACGTTATACGTTATACGTTATACGTTATACGTTATACGTTATACGTTATGCGGTATACGTTATACGTTATACGTTATACGTTATACGTTATACGTTATACGTTATACGTTATACGTTATACGTCATAGGTTATACGTTATACGTTATACGTTATACGTTTTACGTTATACGTTATTCGTTATACGTTATACGTTATACGTTATACGTTATACGTAATACGTTATACGTTTTACGTTATACGTTATACGTTATACGTTATACGTTATACGTTATACGTTATACGTTATACGTTATACGTTATACGTTATACGGTATACGTTATACGTTATACGTTATACCTTATACGTTATACGGTATACGTTATACGTTATACGTTATACGTTATACGTTATACGTTATACGTTATACGTTATACGTTATACGTTTTACGATATACGTTATACGTTATACGTTCTACGTTATACGATATACGTTATACGTTATTCGTTATACGTTCTTCGTTACACCTTATACGTTATACGTTATGCGTTATACGTTTTACGTTATTCGTTATACGTTATACGTTATACGTTATTCTTTATACGTTATACGTTATACGTTATTCTTTATACGTCATACGTTATACGTTTTACGATATACGTTATACGTTATACGTTATACGTTATACGTTATAAGGTATACGTTATACGTTATACGTTATACGTTATACGTTATACGTTATACGTTATACGTTATAAGTTATACGTCATAAGTTATACGATACACGTTATACGTTATACGAAATATGTAATACGTAATACGCTTTACGTTATTCGTTATACGTCATAAGTTATACGTTATACGTTATACGTTATACGTTATACGTTATACGTTTTACGTTATTCGTGATACGTTATACGTTATACGTTAAACGTTATACGTTATACGTTATACGTTATACGTTATACGTTATACGTTATACGTTCTGCGTTATACGTTATACGTTATACGTTATACGTTATACGTTATACGTTATACGTTATACGTTATACGTTATACGTTATACGTTATACGTTATACGTTATACGGTATACGATATACGTTATGCGTTATAAGTTTTACGTTATTCGTTATACGTTATACGTTATACGTTATACGTTATACGTTATGCGTTATACGTTATACGTTATACGTTATACGTTATACGTTATACGTTATACGTTATACGTTATACGTTATACGTTATACGTTATACGTTATACGTTATACGTTATACGTTATACGTTATACGTTATACGTTATACGTTATACGTTATACGTTATACGTTATACGTTATACGTTATACGTTATACGTTATACGTTATACGTTATACGTTGTACGTTATACGTTATACGTTATACGTTATACGTTATACGTTATACGTTATACGTTATACGTTTTACGTTATTCGTGATACGTTATACGTTATACGTTATACGTTATACGTTATACGTTATACGTTATACGTTATACGTTATACGTTATACGTTATACGTTATACGTTATACGTTATACGTTATACGTTATACGTTATACGTTATACGTTATACGTTATACGTTATACGTTATACGTTATACGTTATACGTTATACGTTATACGTTATACGTTATACGTTATACGTTATACGTTATACGTTGTACGTTATACGTTGTACGTTATACGTTATACGTTATACGTTATACGTTGTACGTTATACGTTGTACGTTATACGTAGTACGTTATACGTTGTACGTTATACGTTGTACGTTATACGTTATACGTTATACGTTATACGATGTACGTTATACGTTATACGTTATACGTTATACGTTATACATTATACGTTATACGTTATACGTTATACGTTATATGTTATACGTGATACGTTATACGTTATACGTTATACATTATACGTTATACGTTATACGTTATACGTTATATGTTATACGTATGTTATACGTGATACGTTATACGTTACATGGTATGCGTTATACGTTTTACGTTATTCGTTATACGTTCTTCGTTACACGTTATACGTTATAGGTTATACGTTATACGTTATACGTTATACGTTATACGTTATACGTTATACGTTATACGTTATACGTTATACGTTATACGTTATACGTTATACGTTATACGTTGTACGTTATACGTTGTACGTTATACGTTATACGTTATACGTTATACGTTGTACGTTATACGTTATACGTTATACGTTATACATTATACGTTATACGTTATACGTTATACGTTATATGTTATACGTTATACGTTATGCGGTATACGTTATACGTTATACGTTATGCGTTATACGTTATACGTTATACGTCATAGTTTATACGTTATACGTTATACGTTATACGTTATACGTTTTACGTTATACGTTATTCGTTATTCGTTATACGTTATACGTTATACGTTATACGTAATACGTTATACGTAATACGTTATACGTTATACGTTATACGTTATACGTTATACGTTATACGTTATACGTTATACGTTATACGTTATGCGGTATACGTTATACGTTATACGTTATACGTTATACGTTATACGTTATACGTTATACGTTATACGTTATACGTCATAGGTTATACGTTATACGTTATACGTTATACGTTTTACGTTATACGTTATTCGTTATACGTTATACGTTATACGTTATACGTTATACGTAATACGTTATACGTTTTACGTTATACGTTATACGTTATACGTTATACGTTATACGTTAAACGTTATACGTTATACGTTATACGTTAAACGTTATACGTTATACGTTATACGTTATACGTTATACGTTATACGTTATACGTTCTGCGTTATACGTTCTACGTTACACGATATACGTTATACGTTATTCGTTATACGTTCTTCGTTACACCTTATACGTTATACGTTATGCGTTATACGTTTTACGTTATTCGTTATACGTTATACGTTATACGTTATTCTTTATACGTTATACGTTATACGTTATTCTTTATACGTCATACGTTATACGTTTTACGATATACGTTATACGTTATACGTTATAAGGTATACGTTATACGTTATACGTTATACGTTATACGTTATACGTTATACGTTATACGTTATAAGTTATACGTCATAAGTTATACGATACACGTTATACGTTATACGAAATATGTAATACGTAATACGCTTTACGTTATTCGTTATACGTCATAAGTTATACGTTATACGTTATGCGGTATACGTTATACGTTATACGTTATACGTTATACGTTATACGTTATACGTTATACGTTATACGTTATACGTTTTACGTTATACGTTATTCGTTATACGTTATACGTTATACGTTATACGTTATACGTAATACGTTATACGTTTTACGTTATACGTTATACGTTATACGTTATACGTTATACGTTATACGTTATACGTTATACGTTATACGTTATACGTTATACGGTATACGTTATACGTTATACGTTATACCTTATACGTTATACGGTATACGTTATACGTTATACGTTATACGTTATACGTTATACGTTATACGTTATACGTTATACGTTATACGTTACATGGTATGCGTTATACGTTTTACGTTATTCGTTATACGTTCTTCGTTACACGTTATACGTTATAGGTTATACGTTATACGTTATACGTTATACGTTATACGTTATACGTTATACGTTATACGTTATACGTTATGCGTTATACGTTATACGTTATACGTCATAGTTTATACGTTATACGTTATACGTTATACGTTATACGTTTTACGTTATACGTTATTCGTTATTCGTTATTCGTTATACGTTATACGTTATACGTTATACGTAATACGTTATACGTAATACGTTATACGTAATACGTTATACGTTATACGTTATACGTTATACGTTATACGTTATACGTTATACGTTATACGTTATACGTTATGCGGTATACGTTATACGTTATACGTTATACGTTATACGTTATACGTTATACGTTATACGTTATACGTTATACGTCATAGGTTATACGTTATACGTTATACGTTATACGTTTTACGTTATACGTTATTCGTTATACGTTATACGTTATACGTTATACGTTATACGTAATACGTTATACGTTTTACGTTATACGTTATACGTTATACGTTATACGTTATACGTTATACGTTATACGTTATACGTTATACGTTATACGTTATACGTTATACGGTATACGTTATACGTTATACGTTATACCTTATACGTTATACGGTATACGTTATACGTTATACGTTATACGTTATACGTTATACGTTATACGTTATACGTTATACGTTATACGTTTTACGATATACGTTATACGTTATACGTTCTACGTTATACGATATACGTTATACGTTATTCGTTATACGTTCTTCGTTACACCTTATACGTTATACGTTATGCGTTATACGTTTTACGTTATTCGTTATACGTTATACGTTATACGTTATTCTTTATACGTTATACGTTATACGTTATTCTTTATACGTCATACGTTATACGTTTTACGATATACGTTATACGTTATACGTTATACGTTATACGTTATAAGGTATACGTTATACGTTATACGTTATACGTTATACGTTATACGTTATACGTTATACGTTATAAGTTATACGTCATAAGTTATACGATACACGTTATACGTTATACGAAATATGTAATACGTAATACGCTTTACGTTATTCGTTATACGTCATAAGTTATACGTTATACGTTATACGTTATACGTTATACGTTATACGTTTTACGTTATTCGTGATACGTTATACGTTATACGTTAAACGTTATACGTTATACGTTATACGTTATACGTTATACGTTATACGTTATACGTTCTGCGTTATACGTTATACGTTATACGTTATACGTTATACGTTATACGTTATACGTTATACGTTATACGTTATACGTTATACGTTATACGTTATACGGTATACGATATACGTTATGCGTTATAAGTTTTACGTTATTCGTTATACGTTATACGTTATACGTTATACGTTATACGTTATGCGTTATACGTTATACGTTATACGTTATACGTTATACGTTATACGTTATACGTTATACGTTATACGTTATACGTTATACGTTATACGTTATACGTTATACGTTATACGTTATACGTTATACGTTATACGTTATACGTTATACGTTATACGTTATACGTTATACGTTATACGTTATACGTTATACGTTATACGTTATACGTTATACGTTATACGTTATACGTTATACGTTATACGTTATACGTTATACGTTATACGTTATACGTTATACGTTTTACGTTATTCGTGATACGTTATACGTTATACGTTATACGTTATACGTTATACGTTATACGTTATACGTTATACGTTATACGTTATACGTTATACGTTATACGTTATACGTTATACGTTATACGTTATACGTTATACGTTATACGTTATACGTTATACGTTATACGTTATACGTTATACGTTATACGTTATACGTTATACGTTATACGTTATACGTTATACGTTATACGTTATACGTTATACGTTATACGTTATACGTTGTACGTTATACGTTGTACGTTATACGTAGTACGTTATACGTTGTACGTTATACGTTGTACGTTATACGTTATACGTTATACGTTATACGATGTACGTTATACGTTATACGTTATACGTTATACGTTATACATTATACGTTATACGTTATACGTTATACGTTATATGTTATACGTGATACGTTATACGTTACATGTTATGCGTTATACGTTTTACGTTATTCGTGATACGTTATACGTTATACGTTATACGTTATACGTTATACGTTATACGTTATACGTTATACGTTATACGTTATACGTTATACGTTGTACGTTATACGTTGTACGTTATACGTTATACGTTATACGTTATACGTTGTACGTTATACGTTATACGTTATACGTTATACATTATACGTTATACGTTATACGTTATACGTTATATGTTATACGTGATACGTTATACGTTACATGGTATGCGTTATACGTTTTACGTTATTCGTTATACGTTCTTCGTTACACGTTATACGTTATAGGTTATACGTTATACGTTATACGTTATACGTTATACGTTATACGTTATACGTTATACGTTATACGTTATACGTTATACGTTATACGTCATAGGTTATACGTTATACGTTATACGTTATACGTTATACGTTTTACGTTATACGTTATTCGTTATTCGTTATACGTTATACGTTATACGTTATACGTTATACGTTATACGTAATACGTTATACGTTATACGTTATACGTTATACGTTATACGTTATACGTTATACGTTATACGTTATACGTTATACGTTATGCGGTATACGTTATACGTTATACGTTATACGTTATACGTTATACGTTATACGTTATACGTTATACGTTATACGTCATAGGTTATACGTTATACGTTATACGTTATACGTTTTACGTTATACGTTATTCGTTATACGTTATACGTTATACGTTATACGTTATACGTAATACGTTATACGTTATACGTTATACGTTATACGTTATACGTTATACGTTATACGTTATACGTTATACGTTATACGTTATACGTTATACGTTATACGGTATACGTTATACATTATACGTTATACCTTATACGTTATACGGTATACGTTATACGTTATACGTTATACGTTATACGTTATACGTTATACGTTATACGTTATACGTTTTACGATATACGTTATACGTTATACGTTCTACGTTATACGATATACGTTATACGTTATTCGTTATACGTTCTTCGTTACACCTTATACGTTATACGTTATGCGTTATACGTTCTACGTTATTCGTTATACGTTATACGTTATACGTTATTCTTTATACGTTATACGTTATACGTTATTCTTTATACGTCATACGTTATACGTTTTACGATATACGTTATACGTTATACGTTATACGTTATACGTTATAAGGTATACGTTATACGTTATACGTTATACGTTATACGTTATACGTTATACGTTATAAGTTATACGTCATAAGTTATACGATACACGTTATACGTTATACGAAATATGTAATACGTAATACGCTTTACGTTATTCGTTATACGTCATAAGTTATACGTTATACGTTATACGTTATACGTTATACGTTATACGTTTTACGTTATTCGTGATACGTTATACGTTATACGTTAAACGTTATACGTTATACGTTATACGTTATACGTTATACGTTATACGTTATACGTTCTGCGTTATACGTTATACGTTATACGTTATACGTTATACGTTATACGTTATACGTTATACGTTATACGTTATACGTTATACGTTATACGTTATACGTTATACGGTATACGATATACGTTATGCGTTATAAGTTTTACGTTATTCGTTATACGTTATACGTTATACGTTATACGTTATACGTTATGCGTTATACGTTATACGTTATACGTTATACGTTATACGTTATACGTTATACGTTATACGTTATACGTAATACGTTATACGTTATACGTTATACGTTATACGTTATACGTTATACGTTATACGTTATACGTTATACGTTATACGTTATACGTTATACGTTATACGTTATACGTTATACGTTATACGTTATACGTTATACGTTTTACGTTATTCGTGATACGTTATACGTTATACGTTATACGTTATACGTTATACGTTATACGTTATACGTTATACGTTATACGTTATACGTTATACGTTATACGTTATACGTTATACGTTATACGTTATACGTTATACGTTATACGTTATACGTTATACGTTATACGTTATACGTTATACGTTATACGTTATACGTTATACGTTATACGTTATACGTTACACGTTATACGTTATACGTTATACGTTATACGTTATACGTTATACGTTATACGTTGTACGTTATACGTAGTACATTATACGTTGTACGTTATACGTTGTACGTTATACGTTATACGTTATACGTTATACGATGTACGTTATACGTTATACGTTATACGTTATACGTTATACGTTATACGTTATACGTTATACGTTATACGTTATACGTTATACGTTATACGTTATACGTTATACGTTATACGTTATACGTTATACGTTATACGTTATACGTTATACGTTATACGTTATACGTTATACGTTATACGTTATACGTTATACGTTTTACGTTATTCGTGATACGTTATACGTTATACGTTATACGTTATACGTTATACGTTATACGTTATACGTTATACGTTATACGTTATACGTTATACGTTATACGTTATACGTTATACGTTATACGTTATACGTTATACGTTATACGTTATACGTTATACGTTATACGTTTTACGTTATTCGTGATACGTTATACGTTATACGTTATACGTTATACGTTATACGTTATACGTTATACGTTATACGTTATACGTTATACGTTATACGTTATACGTAGTACGTTATACGTTGTACGTTATACGTTGTACGTTATACGTTATACGTTATACGTTATACGATGTACGTTATACGTTATACGTTATACGTTATACGTTATACATTATACGTTATACGTTATACGTTATACGTTATATGTTATACGTGATACGTTATACGTTACATGTTATGCGTTATACGTTTTACGTTATTCGTGATACGTTATACGTTATACGTTATACGTTATACGTTATACGTTATACGTTATACGTTATACGTTATACGTTATACGTTATACGTTGTACGTTATACGTTGTACGTTATACGTTATACGTTATACGTTATACGTTGTACGTTATACGTTATACGTTATACGTTATACATTATACGTTATACGTTATACGTTATACGTTATATGTTATACGTGATACGTTATACGTTACATGGTATGCGTTATACGTTTTACGTTATTCGTTATACGTTCTTCGTTACACGTTATACGTTATAGGTTATACGTTATACGTTATACGTTATACGTTATACGTTATACGTTATACGTTATACGTTATACGTTATACGTTATACGTTATACGTTATACGTTATACGTTATACGTTATACGTCATAGGTTATACGTTATACGTTATACGTTATACGTTATACGTTTTACGTTATACGTTATTCGTTATTCGTTATACGTTATACGTTATACGTTATACGTTATACGTTATACGTAATACGTTATACGTTATACGTTATACGTTATACGTTATACGTTATACGTTATACGTTATACGTTATACGTTATGCGGTATACGTTATACGTTATACGTTATACGTTATACGTTATACGTTATACGTTATACGTTATACGTTATACGTCGTAGGTTATACGTTATACGTTATACGTTATACGTTTTACGTTATACGTTATTCGTTATACGTTATACATTATACGTTATACGTTATACGTAATACGTTATACGTTATACGTTATACGTTATACGTTATACGTTATACGTTATACGTTATACGTTATACGTTATACGTTATACGTTATACGTTATACGGTATACGTTATACCTTATACGTTATACGGTATACGTTATACGTTATACGTTATACGTTATACGTTATACGTTATACGTTATACGTTATACGTTATACGTTTTACGATATACGTTATACGTTATACGTTATACGTTCTACGTTATACGATATACGTTATACGTTATTCGTTATACGTTCTTCGTTACACCTTATACGTTATACGTTATGCGTTATACGTTTTACGTTATTCGTTATACGTTATACGTTATACGTTATTCTTTATACGTTATACGTTATACGTTATTCTTTATACGTCATACGTTATACGTTTTACGATATACGTTATACGTTATACGTTATACGTTATACGTTATAAGGTATACGTTATACGTTATACGTTATACGTTATACGTTATACGTTATACGTTATACGTTATAAGTTATACGTCATAAGTTATACGATACACGTTATACGTTATACGAAATATGTAATACGTAATACGCTTTACGTTATTCGTTATACGTCATAAGTTATACGTTATACGTTATACGTTATACGTTATACGTTATACGTTTTACGTTATTCGTGATACGTTATACGTTATACGTTAAACGTTATACGTTATACGTTATACGTTATACGTTATACGTTATACGTTATACGTTCTGCGTTATACGTTATACGTTATACGTTATACGTTATACGTTATACGTTATACGTTATACGTTATACGTTATACGTTATACGTTATACGTTATACGTTATACGTTATACGTCATAGGTTATACGTTATACGTTATACGTTATACGTTATACGTTTTACGTTATACGTTATTCGTTATTCGTTATACGTTATACGTTATACGCTATACGTTATACGTTATACGTAATACGTTATACGTTATACGTTATACGTTATACGTTATACGTTATACGTTATACGTTATACGTTATACGTTATGCGGTATACGTTATACGTTATACGTTATACGTTATACGTTATACGTTATACGTTATACGTTATACGTTATACGTCATAGGTTATACGTTATACGTTATACGTTATACGTTTTACGTTATACGTTATTCGTTATACGTTATACGTTATACGTTATACGTTATACGTTATACCTTATACGTTATACGGTATACGTTATACGTTATACGTTATACGTTATACGTTATAAGTTATACGTTATACGTTATACGTTACATGGTATGCGTTATACGTTTTACGTTATTCGTTATACGTTCTTCGTTACACGTTATACGTTATAGGTTATACGTTATACGTTATACGTTATACGTTATACGTTATACGTTATACGTTATACGTTATACGTTATACGTTATACGTTATACGTTATACGTTATACGTCATAGGTTATACGTTATACGTTATACGTTATACGTTTTACGTTATACGTTATTCGTTATACGTTATACGTTATACGTTATACGTTATACGTTATACGTTATACGTAATACGTTATACGTTTTACGTTATACGTTATACGTTATACGTTATACGTTATACGTTATACGTTATACGTTATACGTTATACGTTATACGGTATACGTTATACGTTATACGTTATACCTTATACGTTATACGGTATACGTTATACGTTATACGTTATACGTTATACGTTATACGTTATACGTTATACGTTATACGTTACATGGTATGCGTTATACGTTTTACGTTATTCGTTATACGTTCTTCGTTACACGTTATACGTTATAGGTTATACGTTATACGTTATACGTTATACGTTATACGTTATACGTTATACGTTATACGTTATACGTTATGCGTTATACGTTATACGTTATACGTCATAGTTTATACGTTATACGTTATACGTTATACGTTATACGTTTTACGTTATACGTTATTCGTTATTCGTTATACGTTATACGTTATACGTTATACGTAATACGTTATACGTAATACGTTATACGTAATACGTTATACGTTATACGTTATACGTTATACGTTATACGTTATACGTTATACGTTATACGTTATACGTTATACGTTATGCGGTATACGTTATACGTTATACGTTATACGTTATACGTTATACGTTATACGTTATACGTTATACGTTATACGTCATAGGTTATACGTTATACGTTATACGTTATACGTTTTACGTTATACGTTATTCGTTATACGTTATACGTTATACGTTATACGTTATACGTAATACGTTATACGTTTTACGTTATACGTTATACGTTATACGTTATACGTTATACGTTATACGTTATACGTTATACGTTATACGTTATACGTTATACGGTATACGTTATACGTTATACGTTATACCTTATACGTTATACGGTATACGTTATACGTTATACGTTATACGTTATACGTTATACGTTATACGTTATACGTTATACGTTATACGTTATACGTTTTACGATATACGTTATACGTTATACGTTCTACGTTATACGATATACGTTATACGTTATTCGTTATACGTTCTTCGTTACACCTTATACGTTATACGTTATGCGTTATACGTTTTACGTTATTCGTTATACGTTATACGTTATACGTTATTCTTTATACGTTATACGTTATACGTTATTCTTTATACGTCATACGTTATACGTTTTACGATGTACGTTATACGTTATACGTTATACGTTATACGTTATAAGGTATACGTTATACGTTATACGTTATACGTTATACGTTATACGTTATACGTTATACGTTATAAGTTATACGTCATAAGTTATACGATACACGTTATACGTTATACGAAATATGTAATACGTAATACGCTTTACGTTATTCGTTATACGTCATAAGTTATACGTTATACGTTATACGTTATACGTTATACGTTATACGTTTTACGTTATTCGTGATACGTTATACGTTATACGTTAAACGTTATACGTTATACGTTATACGTTATACGTTATACGTTATACGTTATACGTTCTGCGTTATAGGTTATACGTTATACGTTATACGTTATACGTTATACGTTATACGTTATACGTTATACGTTATACGTTATACGTTATACGTTATACGTTATACGGTATACGATATACGTTATGCGTTATAAGTTTTACGTTATTCGTTATACGTTATACGTTATACGTTATACGTTATACGTTATGCGTTATACGTTATACGTTATACGTTATACGTTATACGTTATACGTTATACGTTATACGTTATACGTAATACGTTATACGTTATACGTTATACGTTATACGTTATACGTTATACGTTATACGTTATACGTTATACGTTATACGTTATACGTTATACGTTATACGTTATACGTTATACGTTATACGTTATACGTTATACGTTATACGTTTTACGTTATTCGTGATACGTTATACGTTATACGTTATACGTTATACGTTATACGTTATACGTTATACGTTATACGTTATACGTTATACGTTATACGTTATACGTTATACGTTATACGTTATACGTTATACGTTATACGTTATACGTTATACGTTATACGTTATACGTTATACGTTATACGTTATACGTTATACGTTATACGTTATACGTTATACGTTATACGTTATACGTTATACGTTATACGTTATACGTTATACGTTATACGTTGTACGTTATACGTAGTACATTATACGTTGTACGTTATACGTTGTACGTTATACGTTATACGTTATACGTTATACGATGTACGTTATACGTTATACGTTATACGTTATACGTTATACGTTATACGTTATACGTTATACGTTATACGTTATACGTTATACGTTATACGTTATACGTTATACGTTATACGTTATACGTTATACGTTATACGTTATACGTTATACGTTATACGTTATACGTTATACGTTTTACGTTATTCGTGATACGTTATACGTTATACGTTATACGTTATACGTTATACGTTATACGTTATACGTTATACGTTATACGTTATACGTTATACGTTATACGTAGTACGTTATACGTTGTACGTTATACGTTGTACGTTATACGTTATACGTTATACGTTATACGATGTACGTTATACGTTATACGTTATACGTTATACGTTATACATTATACGTTATACGTTATACGTTATACGTTATATGTTATACGTGATACGTTATACGTTACATGTTATGCGTTATACGTTTTACGTTATTCGTGATACGTTATACGTTATACGTTATACGTTATACGTTATACGTTATACGTTATACGTTATACGTTATACGTTATACGTTATACGTTGTACGTTATACGTTGTACGTTATACGTTATACGTTATACGTTATACGTTGTACGTTATACGTTATACGTTATACGTTATACATTATACGTTATACGTTATACGTTATACGTTATATGTTATACGTGATACGTTATACGTTACATGGTATGCGTTATACGTTTTACGTTATTCGTTATACGTTCTTCGTTACACGTTATACGTTATAGGTTATACGTTATACGTTATACGTTATACGTTATACGTTATACGTTATACGTTATACGTTATACGTTATACGTTATACGTTATACGTTATACGTTATACGTTATACGTCATAGGTTATACGTTATACGTTATACGTTATACGTTATACGTTTTACGTTATACGTTATTCGTTATTCGTTATACGTTATACGTTATACGTTATACGTTATACGTTATACGTAATACGTTATACGTTATACGTTATACGTTATACGTTATACGTTATACGTTATACGTTATACGTTATACGTTATGCGGTATACGTTATACGTTATACGTTATACGTTATACGTTATACGTTATACGTTATACGTTATACGTTATACGTCGTAGGTTATACGTTATACGTTATACGTTATACGTTTTACGTTATACGTTATTCGTTATACGTTATACATTATACGTTATACGTTATACGTAATACGTTATACGTTATACGTTATACGTTACAAGTTATACGTTATACGTTATACGTTATACGTTATACGTTATACGTTATACGTTATACGTTATACGGTATACGTTATACCTTATACGTTATACGGTATACGTTATACGTTATACGTTATACGTTATACGTTATACGTTATACGTTATACGTTATACGTTATACGTTTTACGATATACGTTATACGTTATACGTTCTACGTTATACGATATACGTTATACGTTATTCGTTATACGTTCTTCGTTACACCTTATACGTTATACGTTATGCGTTATACGTTTTACGTTATTCGTTATACGTTATACGTTATACGTTATTCTTTATACGTTATACGTTATACGTTATTCTTTATACGTCATACGTTATACGTTTTACGATATACGTTATACGTTATACGTTATACGTTATACGTTATAAGGTATACGTTATACGTTATACGTTATACGTTATACGTTATACGTTATACGTTATACGTTATAAGTTATACGTCATAAGTTATACGATACACGTTATACGTTATACGAAATATGTAATACGTAATACGCTTTACGTTATTCGTTATACGTCATAAGTTATACGTTATACGTTATACGTTATACGTTATACGTTATACGTTTTACGTTATTCGTGATACGTTATACGTTATACGTTAAACGTTATACGTTATACGTTATACGTTATACGTTATACGTTATACGTTATACGTTCTGCGTTATACGTTATACGTTATACGTTATACGTTATACGTTATACGTTATACGTTATACGTTATACGTTATACGTTATACGTTATACGTTATACGTTATACGTTATACGTCATAGGTTATACGTTATACGTTATACGTTATACGTTATACGTTTTACGTTATACGTTATTCGTTATTCGTTATACGTTATACGTTATACGCTATACGTTATACGTTATACGTAATACGTTATACGTTATACGTTATACGTTATACGTTATACGTTATACGTTATACGTTATACGTTATACGTTATGCGGTATACGTTATACGTTATACGTTATACGTTATACGTTATACGTTATACGTTATACGTTATACGTTATACGTCATAGGTTATACGTTATACGTTATACGTTATACGTTTTACGTTATACGTTATTCGTTATACGTTATACGTTATACGTTATACGTTATACGTAATACGTTATACGTTATACGTTATACGTTATACGTTATACGTTATACGTTATACGTTATACGTTATACGTTATACGTTATACGTTATACGTTATACGTTATACGTTATACGGTATACGTTATACGTTATACGTTATACCTTATACGTTATACGGTATACGTTATACGTTATACGTTATACGTTATACGTTATACGTTATACGTTATACGTTATACGTTTTACGATATACGTTATACGTTATACGTTCTACGTTATACGATATACGTTATACGTTATTCGTTATACGTTCTTCGTTACACCTTATACGTTATACGTTATGCGTTATACGTTTTACGATATACGTTATACGTTATACGTTCTACGTTATACGATATACGTTATACGTTATTCGTTATACGTTCTTCGTTACACCTTATACGTTATACGTTATGCGTTATACGTTTTACGTTATTCGTTATACGTTATACGTTATACGTTATACGTTATACGTTATACGTTATACGTCATAGGTTATACGTTATACGTTATACGTTATACGTTTTACGTTATACGTTATTCGTTATACGTTATACGTTATACGTTATACGTTACACGTTATACGTTATACGTTATACGTAATACGTTATACGTTATACGTTATACGTTATACGTTATACGTTATACGTTATACGTTATACGTTATACGTTATGCGGTATACGTTATACGTTATACGTTATACGTTATACGTTATACGTTATACGTTATACGTTATACGTTATACGTCATAGGTTATACGTTATACGTTATACGTTATACGTTTTACGTTATACGTTATTCGTTATACGTTATACGTTATACGTTATACGTTATACGTAATACGTTATACGTTATACGTTATACGTTATACGTTATACGTTATACGTTATACGTTATACGTTATACGTTATACGTTATACGTTATACGTTATACGGTATACGTTATACGTTATACGTTATACCTTATACGTTATACGGTATACGTTATACGTTATACGTTATACGTTATACGTTATACGTTATACGTTATACGTTATACGTTTTACGATATACGTTATACGTTATACGTTCTACGTTATACGATATACGTTATACGTTATTCGTTATACGTTCTTCGTTACACCTTATACGTTATACGTTATGCGTTATACGTTTTACGTTATTCGTTATACGTTATACGTTATACGTTATTCTTTATACGTTATACGTTATACGTTATTCTTTATACGTCATACGTTATACGTTTTACGATATACGTTATACGTTATACGTTATACGTTATACGTTATAAGGTATACGTTATACGTTATACGATATACGTTATACGTTATACGTTATACGTTATAAGTTATACGTCATAAGTTATACGATACACGTTATACGTTATACGAAATATGTAATACGTAATACGCTTTACGTTATTCGTTATACGTCATAAGTTATACGATACACGTTATACGTTATACGAAATATGTAATACGTAATACGCTTTACGTTATTCGTTATACGTTCTTCGTTACACGTTATACGTTATACGTTATGCGTTATACGTTCTACGTTATTCGTGATACGTTATACGTTATACGTTATACGTTATACGTTATACGTTATACGGTATGCGTTATACGTTATACGTTATACGTTATACGTTATGCGTTATACGTTATACGTTATACGTTATACGTTATACGTTATACGTTATACGTTATACGTTATACGTTATACGTTATGCGTTATACGTTTTACGTTATTCGTTATACGTTATACGTTATACGTTATACGTTATACGTTATACGTTATACGTCATAGGTTATACGTTATACGTTATTCGTTATGCGTTATACGTTATACGTTATACGTTATACGTTATACGTTATACGTTATACGTTATACGTTATACGTTATACGTTATACGTTTTACGTTATTCGTGATACGTTATACGTTATACGTTACGCGTTATACGTTAGGCGTTATACGTTATACGTTATACGTTATACGTTATACGTTATACGTTATACGTTATACGTTATACGTTATACGTTATACGTTATACGTTATACGTTATACGTTATACGTTATACGTTATACGTTATACGTTGTACGTTATACGTAGTACGTTATACGTTGTACGTTATACGTTGTACGTTATACGATATACGTTATACGTTATACGTTGTACGTTATACGTTATACGTTATACGTTATACATTATACGTTATACGTTATACGTTATACGTTATATGTTATACGTGATACGTTATACGTTATACGTTATACGTTATACGTTATACGTTATACGTTATACGGTATACGTTATACGTTATACGTTATACCTTATACGTTATACGGTATACGTTATACGTTCTATGTTATACGTTATACGTTATACGTTATACGTTATACGTTATACGTTTTACGATATACGTTATACGTTATACGTTCTACGTTATACGATATACGTTATACGTTATTCGTTATACGTTCTTCGTTACACCTTATACGTTATACGTTATGCGTTATACGTTTTACGTTATTCGTTATACGTTATACGTTATACGTTATTCTTTATACGTTATACGTTATACGTTATTCTTTATACGTCATACGTTATACGTTTTACGATATACGTTATACGTTATACGTTATACGTTATACGTTATAAGGTATACGTTATACGTTATACGTTATACGTTATACGTTATACGTTATACGTTATAAGTTATACGTCATAAGTTATACGATACACGTTATACGTTATACGAAATATGTAATACGTAATACGCTTTACGTTATTCGTTATACGTCATAAGTTATACGATACACGTTATACGTTATACGAAATATGTAATACGTAATACGCTTTACGTTATTCGTTATACGTTCTTCGTTACTCGTTATACGTTATACGTTATGCGTTATACGTTCTACGTTATTCGTGATACGTTATACGTTATACGTTATACGTTATACGTTATACGTTATACGGTATGCGTTATACGTTATACGTTATACGTTATACGTTATGCGTTATACGTTATACGTTATACGTTATACGTTATACGTTATACGTTATACGTTATACGTTATACGTTATACGTTATGCGTTATACGTTTTACGTTATTCGTTATACGTTATACGTTATACGTTATACGTTATACGTTATACGTCATAGGTTATACGTTATACGTTATTCGTTATGCGTTATACGTTATACGTTATACGTTATACGTTATACGTTATACGTTGTACGTTATACGTAGTACGTTATACGTTGTACGTTATACGTTGTACGTTATACGATATACGTTATACGTTATACGTTGTACGTTATACGTTATACGTTATACGTTATACATTATACGTTATACGTTATACGTTATACGTTATATGTTATACGTGATACGTTATACGTTATACGTTATACGTTATACGTTATACGTTATACGTTATACGGTATACGTTATACGTTATACGTTATACCTTATACGTTATACGGTATACGTTATACGTTATACGTTATACGTTATACGTTATACGTTATACGTTATACGTTATACGTTTTACGATATACGTTATACGTTATACGTTCTACGTTATACGATATACGTTATACGTTATTCGTTATACGTTCTTCGTTACACCTTATACGTTATACGTTATGCGTTATACGTTTTACGTTATTCGTTATACGTTATACGTTATACGTTATTCTTTATACGTTATACGTTATACGTTATTCTTTATACGTCATACGTTATACGTTTTACGATATACGTTATACGTTATACGTTATACGTTATACGTTATAAGGTATACGTTATACGTTATACGTTATACGTTATACGTTATACGTTATACGTTATAAGTTATACGTCATAAGTTATACGATACACGTTATACGTTATACGAAATATGTAATACGTAATACGCTTTACGTTATTCGTTATACGTCATAAGTTATACGATACACGTTATACGTTATACGAAATATGTAATACGTAATACGCTTTACGTTATTCGTTATACGTTCTTCGTTACACGTTATACGTTATACGTTATGCGTTATACGTTCTACGTTATTCGTGATACGTTATACGTTATACGTTATACGTTATACGTTATACGTTATACGTTATACGGTATGCGTTATACGTTATACGTTATACGTTATACGTTATGCGTTATACGTTATACGTTATACGTTATACGTTATACGTTATACGTTATACGTTATACGTTATACGTTATACGTTATGCGTTATACGTTTTACGTTATTCGTTATACGTTATACGTTATACGTTATACGTTATACGTTATACGTCATAGGTTATACGTTATACGTTATTCGTTATGCGTTATACGTTATACGTTATACGTTATACGTTATACGTTATACGTTATACGTTATACGTTATACGTTATACGTTTTACGTTATTCGTGATACGTTATACGTTATACGTTACGCGTTATACGTTATGCGTTATACGTTATACGTTATACGTTATACGTTATACGTTATACGTTATACGTTATACGTTATACGTTATACGTTATACGTTATACGTTATACGTTCTACGTTATACGTTGTACGTTATACGTAGTACGTTATACGTTGTACGTTATACGTTGTACGTTATACGATATACGTTATACGTTATACGTTGTACGTTATACGTTATACGTTATACGTTATACATTATACGTTATACGTTATACGTTATACGTTATATGTTATACGTGATACGTTATACGTTACATGTTATGCGTTATACGTTTTACGTTATTCGTTGTACGTTCTTCGTTACACGTTATACGTTATAGGTTATACGTTATACGTTATACGTTATACGTTATACGTTATACGTTTTACGTTATTTGTGATACGGTATACGATATACGTTATGCGTTATAAGTTTTACGTTATTCGATATACGTTATTCGTTATACGTTATACGTTATACGTTATACGTTATACGTTATACGTTATACGTTATACGTTATACGTTATACGTTATACGTTATACGTAATACGTTATACGTTATACGTTATACGTTTACGTTATTCGTTATACGTTCTTCGTTACACGTTATACGTTATACGTTACACGTTATTCGTAATACGTTATACGTGATACGTTATACGTTATACGTTATACGTTATACGTTATACGTAATATGTAATGCGTCATACGTCTTACGTTATTCGTTATACGTTCTTCGTTACAAGTTATACGTTATACGTTATACGTTACACGTTATACGTTATACGTTATAAGCTATACGTCATAAGTTATACGATACACGTTATACGTTATACGTAATATGTAATACGTAATACGTTCTACGTTATTCGCAATACGATCTTCGTTACACGTTATACGTTATACGTTATACGTTATACGTTATACGTTATACGTTATACGTTATACGTTATACGCTATACGTTATACGGTATACGTTATACGTTATACGTTATACGTTATACGTTATACGTTATACGTTATACGTTATACGTTATACGTTATACGTTATACGTCATACGTTATACGTTATACGTTATACGTTATACGATATACGTTATACGTTATTCGTTATACGTTCTTCGTTTCACGTTATACGTTATACGTTATTCGTTATACGTTCTTCGTTTCACGTTATACGTTATACGTTATGCGTTATACGTTTTACGTTATTCGTTATACGTTATACGTTATACGTTATACGTTATACGTTATACGTTATACGTTATACGTTATACGTTATACGTTATACGTTATACGTTATTCGTTATACGTTATACGTTATACGTTTTACGTTATTCGTGATACGTTATACGTTATACGTTATACGTTATACGTTGTACGTTATACGTTATACGTTATACGTTATACGTTGTACGTTATACGTTATACGTAATACGTTATACGTTATACGTTATACGATATACGTTATATGTTATACGTTATACGCTATACGTCATAGGTTATACGTTATACGTTATTCGTTATGCGTTTTTCGTTACACGTTATACGTTATACGTTATGCGTTATACGTTTTACGTTATTCGTGATACGTTATACGTTGTACGTTATACGTTATACGTTATACGTTATACGTTATACGTTATACGTTATACGCTATATGTAATATGTAATGCGTCATACGTTTTACGTTATTCGTTATACGTTTTTCGTTACACGTTATACGTTATACGTTATGCCTTATACGTTATACATTATACGTTATACGTTATACGTTATACGTTATACGTTATACGTTATACGTTATACGTTATACGTTATACGTTTTACGTTATACGTTATACATCATAGGTTATACGTTATACGTTATACGTTATACGTTATACGTTATACGTTATACGTTATACGTTATACGTTATACGTTATACGTTATACGTTATACGATATACGTTATACGTTATACGTTATACGGTATACGTTAGACGTTATACGTTATACGTTATACGTTATACGTTATACGTTATACGTTATACGTTATACGTAATATGTAATGCGTCATACGTCTTACGTTATTCGTTATACGTTCTTCGTTACAAGTTATACGTTATACGTTATACGTTACACGTTATACGTTATACGTTATAAGCTATACGTCATAAGTTATACGATACACGTTATACGTTATACGAAATATGTAATACGTAATACGTTCTACGTTATTCGCAATACGATCTTCGTTACACGTTATACGTTATACGTTATACGTTAAACGTTATACGTTATACGTTATACGTTATACGTTATACGTTATACGTTATACGTTATACGGTATACGTTACACGTCATACGTTATACGTTATAAGTTATACGTTTTACGTTTTAAGGTATACGTTATACGTTATTCGTTATACGTTCTTCGTTACACGTTATACGTTATACGTTATGCGTTATATGTTTTACGTTATTCGTTATACGTTATACGTTATACGTTATACGTTATACGTAATATGTAATGAGTCATACGTTTTACGTTATTCGTTATCTGGTTTTCGTTACAAGTTATACGTTATACGTTATACGTTATACGTTATACGTTATACGTTATACATTATACGTTATACGTCATACGTTATACGTTATACGTTATACGTTATACGTTATACGTTATACGATATACGTTATACGTTATTCGTTATACGTTCTTCGTTTCACGTTGTATGTTATACGTTATGCGTTATACGTCTTTCGTTACAAATTATACGTTATACGTTATACGTTATACGTTATACGTTATAAGTTATACGTCATGAGTTATACGATACACGTTATACGTTATACGAAATATGTAATACGTAATACGTTTTACGTTATTCGTTATACGTTATACGTTATACGTTATACGTTATACGTTACACGTTATACGTCATACGTTATACGTTATACGTTATACGTTATACGATATACGTTATACGTTATTCGTTATACGTTCTTCGTTTCACGTTATACGTTATACGTTATGCGTTATACGTTTTACGTTATTCGTTATACGTTATACTTTATACGTTATACGTTATACGTTATACGTTATACGTTATACGTTATACGTTATACGTTATACGTTATTCGTTATACGTTATACGTTATACGTTTTACGTTATTCGTGATACGTTATACGTTATACGTTATACGTTATACGTTGTACGTTATACGTTATACGTTATACGTTATACGTTGTACGTTATACGTTATACGTAATACGTTATACGTTATACGTTATACGATATACGTTATATGTTATACGTTATACGCTATACGTCATAGGTTATACGTTATACGTTATTCGTTATGCGTTTTTCGTTACACGTTATACGTTATACGTTATGCGTTATACGTTTTACGTTATTCGTGATACGTTATACGTTATACGTTATACGTTATACGTTATACGTTATACGTTATACGTTATACGTTATACGTTATACGTTATACGTTATACGCTATATGTAATATGTAATGCGTCATACGTTTTACGTTATTCGTTATACGTTTTTCGTTACACGTTATACGTTATACGTTATGCCTTATACGTTATACATTATACGTTATACGTTATACGTTATACGTTATTCGTTATACGTTATACGTTATACGTTTTACGTTATTCGTGATACGTTATACGTTATACGTTATACGTTATACGTTATACGTTGTACGTTATACGTTATACGTTATACGTTATACGTTGTACGTTATACGTTATACGTAATACGTTATACGTTATACGTTATACGATATACGTTATATGTTATACGTTATACGCTATACGTCATAGGTTATACGTTATACGTTATTCGTTATGCGTTTTTCGTTACACGTTATACGTTATACGTTATGCGTTATACGTTTTACGTTATTCGTGATACGTTATACGTTATACGTTATACGTTATACGTTATACGTTATACGTTATACGTTATACGTTATACGTTATACGCTATATGTAATATGTAATGCGTCATACGTTTTACGTTATTCGTTATACGTTTTTCGTTACACGTTATACGTTATACGTTATGCCTTATACGTTATACGTTTTACGTTATACGATATACGTTATACGTTATTCGTTATACGTTCTTCGTTACACGTTATACGTTATACGTTATGCGTTATACGTTTTACGTTATTCGTTATACGTTCTTCGTTACACGTTATACGTTATACGTTATGCGTTATACGTTTTACGTTATACGTTCTTCGTTACACGTTATACGTTATACGTTATGCGTTAAACGTTATACGTTATACGTTATACGTTATACGTTTTACGTTACACGTTATACGTTATACGATCTACGTTATACGTTATACGTTATACGTTATACGTTATACGTTATACGGTATACGTTACACGTTATACGTTATACGTTATAAGTTATACGTTATACGTTTTAAGGTATACGTTATACGTTATTCGTTATACGTTCTTCGTTACACGTTATACGTTATACGTTATGCGTTATATGTTTTACGTTATTCGTTATACGTTATACGTTATACGTTATACGTTATACGTAATATGTAATGAGTCATACGTTTTACGTTATTCGTTATCTGGTTTTCGTTACAAGTTATACGTTATACGTTATACGTTATACGTTATACGTTATACGTTATACGTTATACGTTATACGTTATACGTCATACGTTATACGTTATACGTTATACGTTATACGATATACGTTATACGTTATTCGTTATACGTTCTTCGTTTCACGTTATACGTTATACGTTATGCGTTATACGTTTTTCGTTACAAATTATACGTTATACGTTATACGTTATACGTTATACGTTATACGTTATAAGTTATACGTTATGAGTTATACGATACACGTTATACGTTATACGAAATATGTAATACGTAATACGTTTTACGTTATTCGTTATACGTTATACGTTATACGTTATACGTTATACGTTATACGTTATACGTCATTCGTTATACGTTATACGTTATACGTTATACGATATACGTTATACGTTATTCGTTATACGTTCTTCGTTTCACGTTATACGTTATACGTTATGCGTTATACGTTTTACGTTATTCGTTATACGTTATACGTTATACGTTATACGTTATACGTTATACGTTATACGATATACGTTATACGTTATTCGTTATTCGTTATACGTTCTTCGTTACACGTTATACGTTATACGTTATGCGTTATACGTGTTACGTTATTCGTTATGCGTTATACGTTATACGTTATACGTTATACGTTATGCGTAATATGTAATGCGTCATACGTTTTACGTTATTCGTTATACGTTTTTCGTTACAAATTATACGTTATACGTTATACGTTATACGTTATACGTTATACGTTATACGTTATACGGTATACGTTACACGTTATACGTTATACGTTATAAGTTATACGTTATACGTTTTACGATATACGTTATACGTTATTCGTTATACGTTCTTCGTTACACGTTATACGTTATACGTTATGCGTTATATGTTTTACGTTATTCGTTATACGTTATACGTTATACGTTATACGTAATATGTAATGAGTCATACGTTTTACGTTATTCGTTATACGTTTTTCGTTACAAGTTATACGTTATACGTTATACGTTATACGTTATAAGTTATACGTCATGAGTTATACGATACACGTTATACGTTATACGAAATATGTAATACGTAATACGTTTTACGTTATTCGTTATACGTTATACGTTATACGTTATACGTTATACGTTATACGTTATACGTCATACGTTATACGTTATACGTTATACGTTATACGATATACGTTATACGTTTTTCGTTATACGTTCTTCGTTTCACGTTATACGTTATACGTTATGCGTTATACGTTTTACGTTATTCGTTATACGTTATACGTTACACGTTATACGTTATACGTTATACGTTATACGATATACGTTATACGTTATTCGTTATTCGTTATACGTTCTTCGTTACACGTTATACGTTATACGTTATGCGTTATACGTGTTACGTTATTCGTTATGCGTTATACGTTATACGTTATACGTTATACGTCATACGTTATACGTTATACGTTATACGTTATACGATATACGTTATACGTTATTCGTTATACGTTCTTCTTTACACGTTATACGTTATACGTTATGCGTTATACGTGTTACGTTATTCGTTATGCGTTATACGTTATACGTTATACGTTATACGTTATGCGTAATATGTAATGCGTCATACGTTTTACGTTATTCGTTATACGTTTTTCGTTACAAATTATACGTTATACGTTATACGTTATACGTTATACGTTATAAGTTATACGTCATAAGTTATACGATACACGTTATACGTTATACGAAATATGTAATACGTAATACGTTTTACGTTATTCGTTATACGTTCTCCGTTACACGTTATACGTTATACGTTATGCGTTATACGTTTTACGCTATTCGTGATACGTTATACGTTATACGTTATACGTTATACGTTATACGTTATACGGTATACGTTATGCGGTATACCTTATACGTTATACGTTATACGTTATACGTTATACGTTATACGTTATACGATATACGTTATGCGTTATTCGTTATACGTTATACGTTATACGTTTTGCGTTACCCGTTATACATTATGCGTTATACGTTTTACGTTATAAGTTATACGTCATAAGTTATACGATACACGTTATACGTTATACGTCATAAGTTATACGATACACGTTATACGTTATACGAAATATGTAATACGTAATACGTTTTACGTTATTCGTTACACGTTCTTCGTTACACGTTATACGTTATACGTTATACGTTATACGTTATACGTTATACGTTGTACGTTATACGTTATACGTTATACGTTATACGTTATACGTTATACTTTATACGTTATACGTTATACGATATACGTTATACGTTATTCGTTATACGTTATTCGTTATACGTTCTTCGTTACACGTTATACGTTATACCTTATGCGTTATACGTTTTGCGTTATTCGTTATACGTTATACGTTATACGTAATATGTAACGCGTCATACGTTTTACGTTATTCGTTATAGGTTTTTCGTTACAAGTTATACGTTATACGTCATACGTTATAAGTTATACGTCATAAGTTATACGATACACGTTATACGTTATACGAAATATGTAATACGTAATACGTTTTACGTTATTCGTTATACGTTCTTCGTTACACGTTATACGTTATACGTTATACGTTATGCGTTATACGTTTTACGTTATTCGTGATACGTTATACGTTATACGTTATACGTTATACGTTATACGGTATACGTTATGCGGTATACCTTATACGTTATACGTTATACGTTATACGTTATACGTTATACGTTATACGATATACGTTATGCGTTATTCGTTACACGTTATACGTTATACGTTTTGCGTTACACGTTATACGTTATGCGTTATACGTTTTACGATATAAGTTATACGTCATAAGTTATACGATACACGTTATACGTTATACGTCATAAGTTATACGATACACGTTATACGTTATACGAAATATGTAATACGTAATACGTTTTACGTTATTCGTTACACGTTCTTCGTTACACGTTATACGTTATACGTTATACGTTATACGTTATACGTTATACGTTATACGTTATACGTTATACGTTATACGTTATACGTTATACGTTATACGTTATACGTTATACGTTATACGTTATACGTTATACGTTATACGATATACGTTATACGTTATTCGTTATACGTTCTTCGTTACACGTTATACGTTATACCTTATGCGTTATACGTTTTGCGTTATTCGTTACACGTTATACGTTATACGTAATATGTAACGCGTCATACGTTTTACGTTATTCGTTATAGGTTTTTCGTTACAAGTTATACGTTATACGTCATACGTTATAAGTTATACGTCATAAGTTATACGATACACGTTATACCTTATACGAAATATGTAATACGTAATACGTTTCACGTTATTCGTTATACGTTCTTCGTTACACGTTATACGTTATACGTTATACGTTATGCGTTATACGTTTTACGTTATTCGTGATACGTTATACGTTATACGTCGTGCGGTATACGTTATACGTTATACGTTACAAATTATACGTTATACGTTATACGTTATACGTTATACGTTATAAGTTATACGTCATAAGTTATACGATACACGTTATACGTTATACGAAATATGTAATACGTAATACGTTTTACGTTATTCGTTATACGTTCTCCGTTACACGTTATACGTTATACGTTATGCGTTATACGTTTTACGTTATTCCTGATACGTTATACGTTATACGTTATACGTTATACGTTATACGTTATACGTTATACGGTATACGTTATACGTTATACCTTATACATTATACGTTATACGTTATACGTTATACGTTATACGTTATACGATATACGTTATGCGTTATTCGTTATACGTTATACGTTATACGTTTTACGTTACACGTTATACGTTATACGTTATACGTTATACGTTATACGTTATACGTTATACGTTATACGTTATACGTTATACGTTATACGTTATACGTTATACGTTATGCGTTATACGTTATACGTTATACGTTATACGTTATACGTAATATGTAACGAGTCATACGTTTTACGTTATTCGTTATACGTTTTTCGTTACAAGTTCTACGTTATACGTTATACGTTATACGTTATAAGTTATACGTCATGAGTTATACGATACACGTTATACGTTATACGAAATATGTAATACGTAATACGTTTTACGTTATTCGTTATACGTTATACGTTATACGTTATACGTTATACGTTATACGTTATACGTTATACGTTATACGTCATACGTTATACGTTATACGTTATACGTTATACGATATACGTTATACGTTATTCGTTATACGTTCTTCGTTTCACGTTATACGTTATACGTTATGCGTTATACGTTTTACGTTATTCGTTATACGTTTTACGTTATACGTTATACGTTATAACGTTATACGTTATACGATATACGTTATACGTTATTCGTTATTCGTTATTCGTTATACGTTCTTCGTTACACGTTATACGTTATACGTTATGCGTTATACGTTTTACGTTATTCGTTATACGTTATGCGTTATACGTTATGCGTTATACGTTTTACGTTATTCGTTATACGTTATACGTTATACGTTATACGTTATACGTTATACGTTATACGTTATACGTCAAACGTTATACGTTATACGTTATACGTTATACGTTATACGATATACGTTATACGTTATTCGTTATACGTTCTTCGTTTACGTTATACGTTATACGTTATGCGTTATACGTTTTACGTTATTCGTTATACGTTATACGTTTATACGTTATACGTTATACGTCCGTTATAACGTTATTACGTTAACGATATACGTTATACGTTATTCGTTATTCGTTATATCGTTATACGTTCTTCGTTACACGTTATACGTTATACGTTTATGCGTTATACGTTATCGTTTATACGTATATACGTTATACGTTATTCGTTATTCGTTATCGTTTTCGTTTCTGTACAAGTTTTACGTTACGTTATACGTTATACGTTATACGTTATATCGTTATACGTCTAAGTTATACGTTAGACGTTATACGTACATAGAATTATACGATACACGTTATACGTTATACGAAATATGTAATACGTAATACGTTTTACGTTATTCGTTATACGTTCTCCGTTACACGTTATACGTTATACGTTATGCGTTATACGTTTTACGTTATACGTTATACGTTATACGTGATACGTTATACGTTACATGTTATGCGTTATACGTTATACGTTATACGTTATACGTTATACGTTATACGTTATACGTGATACGTTATACGTTATACGTTATACGTTATACGTTATACGTTATACGGTATACGTTATACGTTATACGTTATACGTTATACGGTATACGTTATACGTTATACGTTATACGTCATACGTTATACGTTATACGTTATACGTTATACGATATACGTTATACGTTATTCGTTATATGTTCTTCGTTTCACGTTATACGTTATACGTTATGCGTTATACGTTTTACGTTATTCGTTATACGTTTTACGTTATACGTTATACGTTATACGTTATACGTTATACGATATACGTTATACGTTATTCGTTATTCGTTATTCGTTATACGTTCTTCGTTACACGTTATACGTTATACGTTATGCGTTATACGTTTTACGTTATTCGTTATACGTTATGCGTTATACGTTATACGTTATACGTTATGCGTAATATGTAATGCGTCATACGTTTTACGTTATTCGTTATACGTTTTTCGTTACAAGTTATACGTTATACGTTATACGTTATACGTTATACGTTATACGTTATACGTTATACGTTATAAGTTATACGTCATAAGTTATACGATACACGTTATACGTTATACGAAATATGTAATACGTAATACGTTTTACGTTATTCGTTATACGTTCTCCGTTACACGTTATACGTTATACGTTATGCGTTATACGTTTTACGTTATTCGTGATACGTTATACGTTATACGTTATACGTTATACGTTATACTATATACGGTATACGTTATACGTTATACCTTATACGTTATACGTTATACGTTATACGTTATACGTTATACGATATACGTTATGCGTTATTCGTTATACGTTCTTCGTTACACGTTATACGTTATACGTTACACGTTATTCGTAATACGTTATACGTGATACGTTACACGTTGTACGTTATACGTTATACGTTATACGTTATACGTTATACGTTATACGTTATACGTTATATGTTATACATTATACGTTATACGTTATACGTTATACGTTATACGATATACGTTATACGTTATTCGTTATACGTTCTTCGTCACACGTAATACGCTATACGTTATGCGTTTTACGTTTTACGTTATACGTCATACGTTATACGTTATACGTTATACGTTATACGTTATACGATATACGTTATACGTTATTCGTTATACGTTCTTCGGTACACGTTATACGTTATACGTTATGCGTTATACGTTTTACGTTATTCGTTATACGTTATACGTTATACGTTATACGTTACACGTTATACGTTATACGTAATATATAATGCGTCATACGTTTTACGTTATTCGTTTTTCGTTACAAGTTATACGTTGTACGTTATACGTTATACGTTATAAGTTATACGTCATAAGTTATACGATACACGTTATACGTTATCCGAAATATGTAATACGTAATACGTTCTACGTTATTCGTTATACGTTCTTCGTTACACGTTATACGTTATACGTTATGCGTTATACGTTTTACGTTATTCGTGATACGTTATACGTTATACGTCGTGCGGTATACGTTATACGTTATACGTTATACGTTATACGTTATACGTTATACGTTATACGTTATACGTTATACGTTATACGTTATACGTTATACGTTATACGTTATACGTTATACGTTATACGTTATACGTTATACGTTATACGTTATACGTTATACGTTATACGTTATACGTTATACGTTATACGTTATACGTTATACGTTATACGTTATACGTTATACGTTATACGTTATACGTTATACGTTATACGTGATACGTTATACGTTACATGTTATGCGTTATACGTTTTACGTTATTCGTTATACGTTCTTCGTTACACGTTATACGTTATACGTTATGCGTTATACGTTATACGTCATACGTTATACGTTATACGTTATACGTTATACGATATACGTTATACGTTATTCGTTATACGTTCTTCGTTTCACGTTATACGTTATACGTTATGCGTTATACGTTTTACGTTATTCGTTATACGTTTTACGTTATACGTTATACGTTATACGTTATACGTTATACGATATACGTTATACGTTATTCGTTATTCGTTATTCGTTATACGTTCTTCGTTACACGTTATACGTTATACGTTATGCGTTATACGTTTTACGTTATTCGTTATACGTTATGCGTTATACGTTATACGTTATACGTTATGCGTAATATGTAATGCGTCATACGTTTTACGTTATTCGTTATACGTTTTTCGTTACAAGTTATACGTTATACGTTATACGTTATACGTTATACGTTATACGTTATACGTTATACGTTATAAGTTATACGTCATAAGTTATACGATACACGTTATACGTTATACGAAATATGTAATACGTAATACGTTTTACGTTATTCGTTATACGTTCTCCGTTACACGTTATACGTTATACGTTATGCGTTATACGTTTTACGTTATTCGTGATACGTTATACGTTATACGTTATACGTTATACGTTATACTATATACGGTATACGTTATACGTTATACCTTATACGTTATACGTTATACGTTATACGTTATACGTTATACGATATACGTTATGCGTTATTCGTTATACGTTCTTCGTTACACGTTATACGTTATACGTTACACGTTATTCGTAATACGTTATACGTGATACGTTACACGTTGTACGTTATACGTTATACGTTATACGTTATACGTTATACGTTATACGTTATACGTTATATGTTATACATTATACGTTATACGTTATACGTTATACGTTATACGATATACGTTATACGTTATTCGTTATACGTTCTTCGTCACACGTAATACGCTATACGTTATGCGTTTTACGTTTTACGTTATACGTCATACGTTATACGTTATACGTTATACGTTATACGTTATACGATATACGTTATACGTTATTCGTTATACGTTCTTCGGTACACGTTATACGTTATACGTTATGCGTTATACGTTTTACGTTATTCGTTATACGTTATACGTTATACGTTATACGTTACACGTTATACGTTATACGTAATATATAATGCGTCATACGTTTTACGTTATTCGTTTTTCGTTACAAGTTATACGTTGTACGTTATACGTTATACGTTATAAGTTATACGTCATAAGTTATACGATACACGTTATACGTTATCCGAAATATGTAATACGTAATACGTTCTACGTTATTCGTTATACGTTCTTCGTTACACGTTATACGTTATACGTTATGCGTTATACGTTTTACGTTATTCGTGATACGTTATACGTTATACGTCGTGCGGTATACGTTATACGTTATACGTTATACGTTATACGTTATACGTTATACGTTATACGTTATACGTTATACGTTATACGTTATACGTTATACGTTATACGTTATACGTTATACGTTATACGTTATACGTTATACGTTATACGTTATACGTTATACGTTATACGTTATACGTTATACGTTATACGTTATACGTTATACGTTATACGTTATACGTTATACGTTATACGTTATACGTTATACGTTATACGTTATACGTGATACGTTATACGTTACATGTTATGCGTTATACGTTTTACGTTATTCGTTATACGTTCTTCGTTACACGTTATACGTTATACGTTATGCGTTATACGTTATACGTTATACGTTATACGTTATACGTTATACGTTATATGTTATACGTTATACGTTATGCGTTATACGTTATTCGTGAAACGTTATACGTCATACGTTATACGTTATACGTTATACGTTATACGTTATACGTTATACGTTATACGTTATACGTTATACGTTATACGATATACGTTATACGTTATACGTCATACGTTATACGTTATACGTTATACGTTATACGTTATACGTTATACGTTATACGTTATACGTTATACGTTATACGTTATACGTTATACGTTTTTCGTTATACGTTATACGTTCTACGTTCTACGTTCTACGATATACGTTATACGTTATACGTTATACGTTATACGTTATACGTTATACGTTATACGTTATACGTTTTACGATATACGTTATACGTTATACGTTCTACGTTCTACGTTATACGTTATGCGTTATACGTTTTACGTTATTCGTTATACGTTATACGTTATACGTTATACGTTATACGTTATACGTAATATGTAATGCGTCATACGTTTTACGTTATTCGTTATACGTTTTTCGTTACACGTTATACGTTATACGTTATGCGTTATACGTTATACGTTATACGTTATACGTTATACGTTATACGTTATACGTTATACGTTATACGTTATACGTTATACGTTATACGTTATACGTTATACGTTATACGTTTTACGTTATACGTTATACATCATAGGTTATACGTTATACGTTATACGTTATACGTTATACGTTATACGTTTTACGATATACGTTATACGTTATACGTTCTACGTTCTACGTTATACGTTATACGTTATACGTTATACGTTATACGTTATACGTCATACGTTATACGTTATACGTTATACGTTATACGTTATACGTTATACGTTATACGTTATACGTTATACGATATACGTTATACGTTATTCGTTATACGTTCTTCGTTACACGTTATACGTTATACGTTATGCGTTATACGTTATACGTAATGCGTTATACGTTTTACGTTATTCGTTATACGTTATACGTTATACGTTATACGTTATACGTTATAAGTAAAATGTAATGCGTCATACGTTTTACGTTATTCGTTATACGTTTTTCGTTACACGTTATACGTTATACGTTATGCGTTATACGTTATACGTTATACGTTATACGTTATACGTTATAGGTTATACGTTATACGTTATACGTTATACTTTATTCGTTATACCTTATACGTTATACGTTATACGTTATACGGTATACGATATACGTTATACGTTATACGTTATACGTCATAGGTTATACGTTATACGTTATTCTTTATGCGTTATAAGTTATACGATATACGTTATACAATATACGGTATACGATATACGTTATGCGTTATACGTTTTACGTTATACGTTATACGTTATACGTTATACGTTATACGTTATACGTTACATGTTATGCGTTATACGTTATACGTTATACGTTATGCGTTATAAGTTATACGTTATACGTTTTACGATATACGTTATACGTTATTCGTTATAGGTTCTTCGTTACACGTTATACGTTATACGTTATGCGTCATATGTTTTACGTTATTCGTAATACGTTATACGTTATACGTTTTACGTTATTCGTTATACGTTATACGTTATACGTTATACGTTATACGTTATACGTTATTCGTTATACGATATACGTTATACGTTATTCGTTATTCGTTATACGTTCTTCGTTACACGTTATACGTTATACGTTATGCGTTATACGTGTTACGTTATTCGTTATGCGTTATACGTTATACGTTATACGTTATACGTTATGCGTAATATGTAATGCGTCATACGTTTTACGTTATTCGTTATACGTTTTTCGTTAAAAATTATACGTTATACGTTATACGTTATACGTTATACGTTATAAGTTATACGTCATAAGTTATACGATACACGTTATACGTTATACGAAATATGTAATACGTAATACGTTTTACGTTATTCGTTATACGTTCTCCGTTACACGTTATACGTTATACGTTATGCGTTATACGTTTTACGTTATTCCTGATACGTTATACGTTATACGTTATACGTTATACGTTATACGTTATACGTTATACGGTATACGTTATACGTTATACCTTATACGTTATACGTTATACGTTATACGTTATACGTTATACGTTATACGATATACGTTATGCGTTATTCGTTATACGTTATACGTTATACGTTTTACGTTACACGTTATACGTTATACGTTATACGTTATACGTTATACGTTATACGTTATACGTTATACGTTATACGTTATACGTTATACGTTATACGTTATGCGTTATACGTTATACGTTATACGTTATACGTTATACGTAATATGTAACGAGTCATACGTTTTACGTTATTCGTTATACGTTTTTCGTTACAAGTTCTACGTTATACGTTATACGTTATACGTTATAAGTTATACGTCATGAGTTATACGATACACGTTATACGTTATACGAAATATGTAATACGTAATACGTTTTACGTTATTCGTTATACGTTATACGTTATACGTTATACGTTATACGTTATACGTTATACGTTATACGTTATACGTCATACGTTATACGTTATACGTTATACGTTATACGATATACGTTATACGTTATTCGTTATACGTTCTTCGTTTCACGTTATACGTTATACGTTATGCGTTATACGTTTTACGTTATTCGTTATACGTTTTACGTTATACGTTATACGTTATAACGTTATACGTTATACGATATACGTTATACGTTATTCGTTATTCGTTATTCGTTATACGTTCTTCGTTACACGTTATACGTTATACGTTATGCGTTATACGTTTTACGTTATTCGTTATACGTTATGCGTTATACGTTATGCGTTATACGTTTTACGTTATTCGTTATACGTTATACGTTATACGTTATACGTTATACGTTATACGTTATACGTTATACGTCAAACGTTATACGTTATACGTTATACGTTATACGTTATACGATATACGTTATACGTTATTCGTTATACGTTCTTCGTTTCACGTTATACGTTATACGTTATGCGTTATACGTTTTACGTTATTCGTTATACGTTTTACGTTATACGTTATACGTTATAACGTTATACGTTATACGATATACGTTATACGTTATTCGTTATTCGTTATTCGTTATACGTTCTTCGTTACACGTTATACGTTATACGTTATGCGTTATACGTTATACGTTATACGATATACGTTATACGTTATTCGTTATTCGTTATTCGTTATACGTTTTTCGTTACAAGTTATACGTTATACGTTATACGTTATACGTTATACGTTATACGTTATAAGTTATACGTCATAAGTTATACGATACACGTTATACGTTATACGAAATATGTAATACGTAATACGTTTTACGTTATTCGTTATACGTTCTCCGTTACACGTTATACGTTATACGTTATGCGTTATACGTTTTACGTTATACGTTATACGTTATACGTGATACGTTATACGTTACATGTTATGCGTTATACGTTATACGTTATACGTTATACGTTATACGTTATACGTTATACGTGATACGTTATACGTTATACGTTATACGTTATACGTTATACGTTATACGGTATACGTTATACGTTATACGTTATACGTTATACGTTATACGTTATACGTTATACGTTATACGTTATACGTTATATGGTATACGTTATACGTTATACGTTATACGTTATACGTTATACGTTATACGTTATACGTTATACGTTATACGTTATACGTTATACGTTATACGTTATACGGTATACGTTATACGTTATACGTCATAGGTTATACGTTATACGTTATACGTCATACGTTTTACGTTATACGTTATTCGTTATACGTTATACGTTATACGTTATACGTTATACGTTATACGTTATACGTTATACGTAATACGTTATACGTTATGCGTTATACGTTATACGTTATACGTTATACGTTTTACGTTATACGTTATACGTTATACGTTTTACGATATACGTTATACGTTATACGTTCTACGTTCTACGTTATGCGTTATGCGTTATACGTTTTACGTTATTCGTTATACGTTATACGTGAAACGTTATACGTTATACGTTATACGTTATACGTTATACGTTATACGTTATACGTTATACTTTATACGTTATACGTTATACGTTATACGTTATACGTTATACGTTATACGTTATACGGTATACGTTATACGTTATACGTTATACGTTATACGTTATACGTTATACGTTATACGTTATACGTTATACGTTATACGTTATACGTCATACGTTATACGTTATACGTTATACGTTATACGATATACGTTATACGTTATTCGTTATACGTTCTTCGTTTCACGTTATACGTTATACGTTATGCGTTATACGTTTTACGTTATTCGTTATACGTTTTACGTTATACGTTATACGTTATACGTTATACGTTATACGATATACGTTATACGTTATTCGTTATTCGTTATTCGTTATACGTTCTTCGTTACACGTTATACGTTATACGTTATGCGTTATACGTTTTACGTTATTCGTTATACGTTATGCGTTATACGTTATACGTTATACGTTATGCGTAATATGTAATGCGTCATACGTTTTACGTTATTCGTTATACGTTTTTCGTTACAAGTTATACGTTATACGTTATACGTTATACGTTATACGTTATACGTTATACGTTATACGTTATAAGTTATACGTCATAAGTTATACGATACACGTTATACGTTATACGAAATATGTAATACGTAATACGTTTTACGTTATTCGTTATACGTTCTCCGTTACACGTTATACGTTATACGTTATGCGTTATACGTTTTACGTTATTCGTGATACGTTATACGTTATACGTTATACGTTATACGTTATACTATATACGGTATACGTTATACGTTATACCTTATACGTTATACGTTATACGTTATACGTTATACGTTATACGATATACGTTATGCGTTATTCGTTATACGTTCTTCGTTACACGTTATACGTTATACGTTACACGTTATTCGTAATACGTTATACGTGATACGTTACACGTTGTACGTTATACGTTATACGTTATACGTTATACGTTATACGTTATACGTTATACGTTATACATTATACGTTATACGTTATACGTTATACGTTATACGATATACGTTATACGTTATTCGTTATACGTTCTTCGTCACACGTAATACGCTATACGTTATGCGTTTTACGTTTTACGTTATACGTCATACGTTATACGTTATACGTTATACGTTATACGTTATACGATATACGTTATACGTTATTCGTTATACGTTCTTCGGTACACGTTATACGTTATACGTTATGCGTTATACGTTTTACGTTATTCGTTATACGTTATACGTTATACGTTATACGTTACACGTTATACGTTATACGTAATATATAATGCGTCATACGTTTTACGTTATTCGTTTTTCGTTACAAGTTATACGTTGTACGTTATACGTTATACGTTATAAGTTATACGTCATAAGTTATACGATACACGTTATACGTTATCCGAAATATGTAATACGTAATACGTTCTACGTTATTCGTTATACGTTCTTCGTTACACGTTATACGTTATACGTTATGCGTTATACGTTTTACGTTATTCGTGATACGTTATACGTTATACGTCGTGCGGTATACGTTATACGTTATACGTTATACGTTATACGTTATACGTTATACGGTATACGATATACGTTATACGTTATACGTTATACGTCATAGGTTATACGTTATACGTTATTCTTTATGCGTTATAAGTTATACGATATACGTTATACAATATACGATATACGATATACGTTATGCGTTATACGTTTTACGTTATACGTTACACGTTATACGTTATACGTTATACGTTATACGTTACATGTTATGCGTTATACGTTATACGTTATACGTTATGCGTTATAAGTTATACGTTATACGTTTTACGATATACGTTATACGTTATTCGTTATAGGTTCTTCGTTACACGTTATACGTTATACGTTATGCGTCATATGTTTTACGTTCTTCGTAATACGTTATACGTTATACGTTTTACGTTATTCGTTATACGTTATACGTTATACGTTATACGTTATACGTTATACGTTATTCGTTATACGATATACGTTATACGTTATTCGTTATTCGTTATACGTTCTTCGTTACACGTTATACGTTATACGTTATGCGTTATACGTGTTACGTTATTCGTTATGCGTTATACGTTATACGTTATACGTTATACGTTATGCGTAATATGTAATGCGTCATACGTTTTACGTTATTCGTTATACGTTTTTCGTTACAAATTATACGTTATACGTTATACGTTATACGTTATACGTTATAAGTTATACGTCATAAGTTATACGATACACGTTATACGTTATACGAAATATGTAATACGTAATACGTTTTACGTTATTCGTTATACGTTCTCCGTTACACGTTATACGTTATACGTTATGCGTTATACGTTTTACGTTATTCCTGATACGTTATACGTTATACGTTATACGTTATACGTTATACGTTATACGTTATACGGTATACGTTATACGTTATACCTTATACGTTATACGTTATACGTTATACGTTATACGTTATACGTTATACGATATACGTTATGCGTTATTCGTTATACGTTATACGTTATACGTTTTACGTTACACGTTATACGTTATACGTTATACGTTATACGTTATACGTTATACGTTATACGTTATACGTTATACGTTATACGTTATACGTTATACGTTATGCGTTATACGTTATACGTTATACGTTATACGTTATACGTAATATGTAACGAGTCATACGTTTTACGTTATTCGTTATACGTTTTTCGTTACAAGTTCTACGTTATACGTTATACGTTATACGTTATAAGTTATACGTCATGAGTTATACGATACACGTTATACGTTATACGAAATATGTAATACGTAATACGTTTTACGTTATTCGTTATACGTTATACGTTATACGTTATACGTTATACGTTATACGTTATACGTTATACGTTATACGTCATACGTTATACGTTATACGTTATACGTTATACGATATACGTTATACGTTATTCGTTATACGTTCTTCGTTTCACGTTATACGTTATACGTTATGCGTTATACGTTTTACGTTATTCGTTATACGTTTTACGTTATACGTTATACGTTATAACGTTATACGTTATACGATATACGTTATACGTTATTCGTTATTCGTTATTCGTTATACGTTCTTCGTTACACGTTATACGTTATACGTTATGCGTTATACGTTTTACGTTATTCGTTATACGTTATGCGTTATACGTTATGCGTTATACGTTTTACGTTATTCGTTATACGTTATACGTTATACGTTATACGTTATACGTTATACGTTATACGTTATACGTCAAACGTTATACGTTATACGTTATACGTTATACGTTATACGATATACGTTATACGTTATTCGTTATACGTTCTTCGTTTCACGTTATACGTTATACGTTATGCGTTATACGTTTTACGTTATTCGTTATACGTTTTACGTTATACGTTATACGTTATAACGTTATACGTTATACGATATACGTTATACGTTATTCGTTATTCGTTATTCGTTATACGTTCTTCGTTACACGTTATACGTTATACGTTATGCGTTATACGTTATACGTTATACGATATACGTTATACGTTATTCGTTATTCGTTATTCGTTATACGTTTTTCGTTACAAGTTATACGTTATACGTTATACGTTATACGTTATACGTTATACGTTATAAGTTATACGTCATAAGTTATACGATACACGTTATACGTTATACGAAATATGTAATACGTAATACGTTTTACGTTATTCGTTATACGTTCTCCGTTACACGTTATACGTTATACGTTATGCGTTATACGTTTTACGTTATACGTTATACGTTATACGTGATACGTTATACGTTACATGTTATGCGTTATACGTTATACGTTATACGTTATACGTTATACGTTATACGTTATACGTGATACGTTATACGTTATACGTTATACGTTATACGTTATACGTTATACGGTATACGTTATACGTTATACGTTATACGTTATACGTTATACGTTATACGTTATACGTTATACGTTATACGTTATATGGTATACGTTATACGTTATACGTTATACGTTATACGTTATACGTTATACGTTATACGTTATACGTTATACGTTATACGTTATACGTTATACGTTATACGGTATACGTTATACGTTATACGTCATAGGTTATACGTTATACGTTATACGTCATACGTTTTACGTTATACGTTATTCGTTATACGTTATACGTTATACGTTATACGTTATACGTTATACGTTATACGTTATACGTAATACGTTATACGTTATGCGTTATACGTTATACGTTATACGTTATACGTTTTACGTTATACGTTATACGTTATACGTTTTACGATATACGTTATACGTTATACGTTCTACGTTCTACGTTATGCGTTATGCGTTATACGTTTTACGTTATTCGTTATACGTTATACGTGAAACGTTATACGTTATACGTTATACGTTATACGTTATACGTTATACGTTATACGTTATACTTTATACGTTATACGTTATACGTTATACGTTATACGTTATACGTTATACGTTATACGGTATACGTTATACGTTATACGTTATACGTTATACGTTATACGTTATACGTTATACGTTATACGTTATACGTTATACGTTATACGTCATACGTTATACGTTATACGTTATACGTTATACGATATACGTTATACGTTATTCGTTATACGTTCTTCGTTTCACGTTATACGTTATACGTTATGCGTTATACGTTTTACGTTATTCGTTATACGTTTTACGTTATACGTTATACGTTATACGTTATACGTTATACGATATACGTTATACGTTATTCGTTATTCGTTATTCGTTATACGTTCTTCGTTACACGTTATACGTTATACGTTATGCGTTATACGTTTTACGTTATTCGTTATACGTTATGCGTTATACGTTATACGTTATACGTTATGCGTAATATGTAATGCGTCATACGTTTTACGTTATTCGTTATACGTTTTTCGTTACAAGTTATACGTTATACGTTATACGTTATACGTTATACGTTATACGTTATACGTTATACGTTATAAGTTATACGTCATAAGTTATACGATACACGTTATACGTTATACGAAATATGTAATACGTAATACGTTTTACGTTATTCGTTATACGTTCTCCGTTACACGTTATACGTTATACGTTATGCGTTATACGTTTTACGTTATTCGTGATACGTTATACGTTATACGTTATACGTTATACGTTATACTATATACGGTATACGTTATACGTTATACCTTATACGTTATACGTTATACGTTATACGTTATACGTTATACGATATACGTTATGCGTTATTCGTTATACGTTCTTCGTTACACGTTATACGTTATACGTTACACGTTATTCGTAATACGTTATACGTGATACGTTACACGTTGTACGTTATACGTTATACGTTATACGTTATACGTTATACGTTATACGTTATACGTTATACATTATACGTTATACGTTATACGTTATACGTTATACGATATACGTTATACGTTATTCGTTATACGTTCTTCGTCACACGTAATACGCTATACGTTATGCGTTTTACGTTTTACGTTATACGTCATACGTTATACGTTATACGTTATACGTTATACGTTATACGATATACGTTATACGTTATTCGTTATACGTTCTTCGGTACACGTTATACGTTATACGTTATGCGTTATACGTTTTACGTTATTCGTTATACGTTATACGTTATACGTTATACGTTACACGTTATACGTTATACGTAATATATAATGCGTCATACGTTTTACGTTATTCGTTTTTCGTTACAAGTTATACGTTGTACGTTATACGTTATACGTTATAAGTTATACGTCATAAGTTATACGATACACGTTATACGTTATCCGAAATATGTAATACGTAATACGTTCTACGTTATTCGTTATACGTTCTTCGTTACACGTTATACGTTATACGTTATGCGTTATACGTTTTACGTTATTCGTGATACGTTATACGTTATACGTCGTGCGGTATACGTTATACGTTATACGTTATACGTTATACGTTATACGTTATACGTTATACGTTATACGTTATACGTTATACGTTATACGTTATACGTTATACGTCATACGTTATACGTTATACGTTATACGATATACGTTATACGTTATTCGTTATACGTCCTTCGTTACACGTTATACGTTATACGTTATGCGTTATACTTTTTGCGTTATTCGTTATACGTTATACGTTATACGTTATAGGTTATACGTTATACGTTATACGTTATACTTTATTCGTCATACCTTATACGTTATACGTTATACGTTATACGGTATACGATATACGTTATACGTTATACGTTATACGTTATACGTTATACGTTATACGTTATACGTTATACGTTATACGTTATACGTCATAGGTTATACGTTATACGTTATACGTCATACGTTTTACGTTATACGTTATTCGTTATACGTTATACGTTATACGTTATACGTTATACGTTATACGTTATACGTTATACGTAATACGTTATACGTTATGCGTTATACGTTATACGTTATACGTTATACGTTTTACGTTATACGTTATACGTTATACGTTTTACGATATACGTTATACGTTATACGTTCTACGTTCTACGTTATGCGTTATGCGTTATACGTTTTACGTTATTCGTTATACGTTATACGTGAAACGTTATACGTTATACGTTATACGTTATACGTTATACGTTATACGTTATACTTTATACGTTATACGTTATACGTTATACGTTATACGTTATACGTTATACGTTATACGGTATACGTTATACGTTATACGTTATACGTTATACGTTATACGTTATACGTTATACGTTATACGTTATACGGTATACGTTATACGTTATACGTTATACGTAATACGTTATACGTTATACGTTATACGTTATACGTTATACGTTATACGTTATACGTTATACGTTATACGTTATACGTTATACGTTATACGTTTTACGATATACGTTATACGTTCTACGTTCTACGTTCTACGATATACGTTATACGTTATACGTTATACGTTATACGTTATACGTTATACGTTATACGTTATACGTTTTACGATATACGATATACGTTATACGTTATTGGTTCTACGTTCTACGTTCTACGTTATGCGTTATACGTTTTACGTTATTCGTTATACGTTATACGTTATACGTTATACGTTATACGTTATACGTTATACGTAATATGTAATGCGTCATACGTTTTACGTTATTCGTTATACGTTTTTCGTTACACGTTATACGTTATACGTTATGCGTTATACGTTATACGTTATACGTTATACGTTATACGTTATACGTTATACGTTATACGTTATACGTCATAGGTTATACGTTATACGTTATACGTCATACGTTTTACGTTATACGTTATTCGTTATACGTTACACGTTATACGTTATACGTTATACGTAATACGTTATACGTTATACGTTATACGTTATACGTTATACGTTATACGTTATACGTTATACGTTATACGTCATAGGTTATACGTTATACGTTATACGTCATACGTTTTACGTTATACGTTATTCGTTATACGTTACACGTTATACGTTATACGTTATACGTAATACGTTATACGTTATACGTTATACGTTATACGTTATACGTTATACGTTATACGTTATACGTTATACGTTATACGTTATACGTTATACGTTATACGTTATACGTTATACGTTATACGTTATACGTTATACGTTATACGTTATACGTTATACGTTATACGTTATACGTTATACGTTATACGTTATACGTTATACGTTATACGTTATACGTTATACGTTATACCTTATACGTTATACGTTATACGTTATACGTGATACGTTATACGTTACATGTTATGCGTTATACGTTATACGTTATACGTTATACGTTATACGTTATACGTTATACGTGATACGTTATACGTTATACGTTATACGTTATACGTTATACGTTATACGGTATACGTTATACGTTATACGTTATACGTTATACGTTATACGTTATACGTTATACGTTATACGTTATACGTTATATGGTATACGTTATACGTTATACGTTATACGTTATACGTTATACGTTATACGTTATACGTTATACGTTATACGTTATACGTTATACGTTATACGGTATACGTTATACGTTATACGTTATACGTTTTACGATATACGTTATACGTTATACGTTCTACGTTCTACGTCATACGTTATGCGTTATACGTTTTACGTTATTCGTTATACGTTATACGTTATACGTTATACGTTATACGTTATACGTTATACGTAATATGTAATGCGTCATACGTTTTACGTTATTCGTTATACCTTTTTCGTTACACGTTATACGTTATACGTTATGCGTTATACGTTATACGTTATACGTTATACGTTATACGTTATACGTTATACGTTATACGTTATACGTTATACGTTATACGTTATACGTTATACGTTATACGTTATACGTTATACGTTATACGTTATACGTTATACGTTATACGATATACGTTATACGTTATTCGTTATACGTTCTTCGTCACACGTAATACGCTATACGTTATGCGTTTTACGTTTTACGTTATACGTCATACGTTATACGTTATACGTTATACGTTATACGATATACGTTATACGTTATTCGTTATACGTTCTTCGGTACACGTTATACGTTATACGTTATGCGTTATACGTTTTACGTTATTCGTTATACGTTATACGTTATACGTTATACGTTACACGTTATACGTTATACGTAATATATAATGCGTCATACGTTTTACGTTATTCGTTTTTCGTTACAAGTTATACGTTGTACGTTATACGTTATAAGTTATAAGTTATACGTCATAAGTTATACGATACACGTTATACGTTATCCGAAATATGTAATACGTAATACGTTTTACGTTATTCGTTATACGTTCTTCGTTACACGTTATACGTTATACGTTATGCGTTATACTTTTTGCGTTATTCGTTATACGTTATACGTTATACGTTATAGGTTATACGTTATACGTTATACGTTATACTTTATTCGTTATACCTTATACGTTATACGTTATACGTTATACGGTATACGATATACGTTATACGTTATACGTTATACGTTATACGTTATACGTTATACGTTATACGTTATACGTTATACGTTATACGTCATAGGTTATACGTTATACGTTATACGTCATACGTTTTACGTTATACGTTGTTCGTTATACGTTATACGTTATACGTTATACGTTATACGTTATACGTTGTACGTAATACGTTATACGTTATACGTTATACGTTATACGATATACGTTATACGTTTTACGTTATACGTTATACGTTATACGTTTTACGATATACGTTATACGTTATACGTTCTACGTTCTACGTTCTACGTTATACGTTATGCGTTATACGTTTTACGTTATTCGTTATACGTTATACGTGAAACGTTATACGTTATACGTTATACGTTATACGTTATACGTTATACGTTATACGTTATACTTTATACGTTATACGTTATACGTTATACGTTATACGTTATACGTTATACGTTATACGGTATACGTTATACGTTATACGTTATACGTTATACGTTATACGTTATACGTTATACGTTATACGTTATACGGTATACGTTATACGTTATACGTTATACGTTATACGTTATACGTTATACGTTATACGTTATACGTTATACGTTATACGTTATACGTTATACGTTATACGTTATACGTTATACGTTATACGTTATACGTTATACGTTATACGTTTTACGATATACGTTATACGTTCTACGTTCTACGTTCTACGATATACGTTATACGTTATACGTTATACGTTATACGTTATACGTTATACGTTATACGTTATACGTTTTACGATATTTTTTTTTTTTTTTTTTTTTATTAACGTGGGGGAAATCTTCGAAAGACCCCCCCGCCGCCTGGGGAGGGGCGGGGGGAGTGTGGGATTCCCCGCGCCCGGAAGGAAACCCATCGGGCGCGGGACCTACCCACTAAAACCCACCACGGTGGCCATCCTCGCACTATGCAGGGGGAGCACCTGGGACCGTGCCGTCGGCGCGGCCGCACCCCGGCTCGTACGCTCCCGAAGGCGGCTCTGGCCTCTCCGCCCTCGAGAGCGTCGCCGTCCCTTATTCCTCCCACCCCTCAGACGACGGGCGGTGGCACGAGCCTCAAGGGCTACGCACCCCCGCCCGCCGCTCTCAGGGTGGCCTCCCCAGCCCTTCCGGAGGCCCACCCGCCCCCGGCCTCGGACGAGGCCTCGCTCCCGGTCTCCCGCTCTCGCGAATGCGGCTCGCGGCCTCCTTCCGCGAGATTACCTCCTCGCAGAAGGAGGCCACGGCCCGCCACTTCGTCTCGCTGCCGAGCATGGCCTGTACCACGCCCGGCAGCGATAGGTCCGCCCCAATCACGGCCGTGAGGACACGGCGCTCCACCCCCCAGGCCGGACACACCTCGAGGGTGTGTTGCGCCGTGTCCTCGTCCGCTGGACAGTGCCAGCAGCGCGCCGCCTCTTCCACACCGATCCGGCACAGGTACTGACCGAAGCATCCGTGCCCGGACAGCACCTGCACCAACCGGTAGGTGAGTGAGCCGAAGCGCCTACCCAGCCACTCAAACAGGACCGGCCGGATAGCCCGGACAGTCCTCTGGCCGAACAACGGCTCGGCCAGCCGCTGCTGCCAAAGCTGCAGCATGGACTCCCGGGCCTGGCGCCTCAGGGCCTCCACCTCGCAGCCCGCCAGGACCACCCCATCCTCGCGGGCGCGCATGCGGCCCTCGTAGAAAGCCGCATGCGCGCCCGCGATCAAGTCCGCCGGGGGTAGCCCTGACAGGACGCTCGCCGCCTCATACGAAACGGTCCGGTACCCCCGGGCGATCCGCAGTGCAAGCCGCCTTTGAACCCGGCGCAGCAATACCTTGCTGCGCCGGGAGGCGGCCAGGTCGCCCGCCCAAACGGGGGCCCCGTATAGGGCCACCGAGTGGACCATTCCCGCGTAGAGGCGGCGAACCCGGTCACTCGGGCCCCGCAGGTTGGGGAGGATACGGCCCAAAGCGCCAACTATCCTCTCCAACCGCGGGGCCAGGGCCCGGAAATGGCCCTCGAAGCGCCAGTGGCTGTCGAGGTGAAGTCCCAGATATTTCATCTGAGACCTCACCTCGACGTCTGTCTCACCCACCCGGATCAGGGGGGGAGGCGGCTCTCCCCGGGGTCTATACATCCCGAGTACCTCGGTTTTGTGGAGAGCCACCTCCAAACCGATCCCCCTGATCCGGGAGACGACGCGCCGGACACCGTCCTCGGCGGCCCGAACAGCCCCCCTCCAGTCCCCCCCGACGGCCAACAACAAGGTGTCGTCCGCGTAACATGTCAGACTGACGCCGTCGGGGAGGTCTTCGGCCCGCAGGACGGTGTCGTACCCGAGGTTCCACAGCAGGGGTCCTAACACCGACCCCTGCGGAACCCCGGAGTACACCGCTCTCCTCTCCGTCCCGCACCGGCCCGGATACTCGATCCACCTGTCGCGGAGGTAGTCCTCGACGACTGCCCTAAGGTAGGCGGGGACTCGATGTTCCTCAAGCCCCCGCCTAATCGCCGCCCAGGGTAGGGTGTTAAACGCATTGGCGATGTCCAAGGACACCGCCAATGCCACCCCACCCCGGGAGACCGCCGAGGCCGAGAGGGACCGGACGCGTCGAATCGCGTCGATCGTCGACCGGCCCTCCCGGAACCCGAACTGGCACTCCGCCAGCCCGGGCCCACCCCGCGACAGGTGCCCGACGATGCGGGCCGCCACGACTCTTTCTAGGAGCTTGCCCACATCGTCGAGCAGGCAAATCGGCCGGTACGCTGACGGAGAGTCCGCGGGCCTACCCTCTTTCCGGAGGAGGACCATTCGGGCCACCTTCCATGCGGAGGGGAATCGCCCGGCCTCCAGGCAGCGGTCGAATAGCTCCCGGAGGCCGTCACCCAGGACGTCCGCGGCCAAGACCAAGACTCGGCCGGGCACTCCCGAAGGACCCGGGGCAGTATCCTTCGCCCCGAGTCTTCGGATGGCCGCGGCTAGCTCCCCAGCCGAGACCCCCAGCTCCGCGGACCAGGTGGTCGGGTCCGCAGAGGGACGTGGCCCGCTCTCCCCCACGATCGGGAAGAGCGTGTCGACCACGTCCCTCAAGAGCTGGGGGTCGAGACCCTCGGTGATCGGGGGCGCCCATGGCCGGAGTTTATTCAGAACTATCCGGTATGGGCGCCCCCATGGATCCCGCTCGAGGGTCTCGAGGAGCTCCTTCCAGCTCTGGGCCTTGGCCCGTTTGATGGCGACCTGCAGAGCCCTCTTTCCCGCGCGATAGGACTCGTACAGTTCCGCCGCCCTAGCCCGCGCGCCGTCGTCGCCGTTCCGTCCGGCCCGACGACGCGCGCGGGTGTACTGGCGTCGGGCCCGGACGCATGCTGTCCGCAATTCCCCGATTTCGCCCGACCACCAGTACACCGCCCGACGAGGAGACCGCGGCCCGGCCCGGGGCATCGCCGCGTCGCAAATGCGCGCGACGGCGCTCCCGAGCCGAGCCACGGCCCCCTCCAGGTCGGGCAGCCTGGTCTCCCGTCGAGGCCAGGTTTCGGCCAGAGCGGCCGCCACCAGGACGTCCTTGTCAAGGCGCCGAAGCGCCCATCTGCGTGGTGGTGGTGGGGCGCTACCCGCTCCCGGGCGGAGGTGTCGGTGCGGGGCCGCGGCGGCCTCGGGGGAGGTCAAGACCACGCGGATATACCGGTGGTCCGATAATGTCTCCTCCCCCACCACCACGTCCCACCCGGACACCATACGCGCGGCGCCGGGGGATCCAAACGTCAAATCCACTATGGACCCTCCCCCGCGCCGCACGCACGTCAGCTCCGACCCCCGGTTAATCAACCGGAGGTCGAAGCCCGCCGCCCAGTCGCCCAGAGCCTCGCCCCTCCGATTGGTCCTGGGGGACCCCCATGCCACAGACCAGGCATTGAAGTCCCTCAGGACCAGCACCGGCCGGGGCGCAATCCTTGTGAGGCACGCCCCCACCCCGGCCAAGTACTGCTCGAAGGCAGCAAGGCCGCAGTTGGGCGAAACGTAGCACCCCACCACGGCGACTCCCCCCCACTGGACGGCGACGAATCCCGCCCCGTTCTCCAGTAAGGAGAACGGTGGGGACCCGTCACCGCCCTGCCACACAGCCGCCACCAAGCCGGCCGCATCCCCCATCCAATGCGGATGGTCGGGGACGCGGTACGGCTCGGCGGCGACTGCCAGACCACCCCCCCACTCCGCCAGCGTCTGACACATCAGGTCCTGCGCTGCACGGCAGTGGTTGAGGTTGGCCTGCAGGAGGAGGCGGGGAGCCATTATTTGATGGCCTCCTCACCGCCTCCTGGTGGCACCTCCGTGAGGACGGCGGCGGGGCCGATGTCCACCTCCATCGCGGACACCAACGCCGTCGCCGCCTCCGACCTCTTCCTTGCGACCGTCGCGTCGGTCGCGGCCAGGTCCGCGGGCGCCGCGGCGCTCGCAGCTGGGGCCGCTCTCACCGGCGCCGGGAGCGGCCCCGGCGCCCCTCTCCTCTGCCCTCGTCGGGATGGGGGGGTACATTGCTTCCCCCCCATTCGGTGCGCGGCTGGTCTCCCCATGTCCGCACACAGCGGGCACTTGGGGGCCGCCGCGCAGTGGCTCGCGCGGTGGCCTTCGGCACCGCAGCGGTAACAAGTACCGCTGCGGTCCACCGCGGAGGTGCACCGCTGCCTGACATGGCCCGTCTCCAGACAGCGGTAGCACTGGAGTGGGCGTTGGGCGAGGACCTCGATCCTCGCCGACACCCACCCCACCACGATCCTCCCGACTGCTTCTAACTTCCGGGCAGCCGGAAGAGGGCACCGTGCCCACACCGCTCCCAGGCCGGTGGAGGACCGCCGGACCTCCCCGGTCCGGATGTCCCCCTCAGAGCAGCCACCGGCCTGGGCCAGCGCCCTGGCCACCTCCTCCCGGGTGACCGAGTCGTCCAGCCCACAAACGCGCAGCTCCGCGCTCTTTGTGGGCCGGGCGACCCTGACACCCCGGGGTGCCAAGGCCTCGCCCAGCTTTTCGGCCAGTCGGTCCGCCCTGGCTGCGTTGTCGGGGCCGCTCACGCGCAGCATGAGCGCCCCCGTCACCGCCCATCTCGGGCGGACCGACTCGATGGCGAGTGCGGCCAAGGATATCTTTTCCTTGGCCGCTGCCATCACCTCCCCGTAGGAGACGCCCCCCCCCCCCCCCCACCGGGACGGTCAGCATGACTGCTGCCGTTGAAGGGGGGCGTCCCAGACGGGGCTTCGCCCTCCCCGCCTTTCCGTCCCTCTTCGGGGCAACCGGCGGGGGAGGCGGCGGCACCCGGGCCGCCCTCCTCGCCGTCCTTCCCGCCCTTCGGCCCAGGACCTCGGTCCACAAGGGACCGGATGGGGGCGGCGGCGGAGGCATTTGTGCCCCCGCCGTCGCCCCCACCACGGCACCCTTGCCCTTCGTCTTTGCCGCAGGGCCCGGAACCGCGATGGTCCCCCCCTGCGGTCCCCCGCCCCCCGGTTGTTTCCCGGGCCCGGTCCTCGGTCCCGCCGGCGCTCCGCCCTTGGGGCGAAGCGCCGCCCGGATTTCGCCGCGGATGACGGCCATCATGGCCGCCATCTTGGCGTCCATGAGGAGCATCGAGCTCCGCTGGTGTGGGGGGAGCTCCCGCCTTCCCCCTCCCACACGTGCAGTCGCCCGTCGGCCCCGGATGAGGGCGCCTCCTAAGGGCGTCCGTCTCCCTCCGCGAGCACGCAAGCTCGTCTTTCAGAGCCTCCACACGCTGCCTCAATTGGGCGTTCGTGTACTCCAAGGCAGCTGGGACACGTCGTCCCAGCTCCTGGAGAGCCCTCCGCGCCTCCGTCGCGGCCTGGCCAACCGACCTCGCGGAGGCTGTAGTCAGCCCCCGCGAGGTGGCGGCCACCTTCTCAATAGACCTCAGGGACGAGGCAATACGGGCCGATACATGGGCCGTATCCTCGTCCCTGAGGTCCTCCTCCCCGTCGCTCACCGTGAGCAACGGTGGAGCAGCGGACGTGGACGGAGCTTCCTCCGTTCTCCGCCCCTCCACCGTCCTGCGCCTCTTTACGCCCGCGGCGCTGGTCGCGGACGCCAGGGACGAGACCGACGCCGTCTCGTCCCCCTCCTCGAACGGCGCCGGGTGGGGCACGAGTGCCCCCTCCGTCGCCACACGTTTTACGATATACGATATATGTTATACGTTATTGGTTCTACGTTCTACGTTCTACGTGATGCGTTATACGTTTTACGTTATTCGTTATACGTTATACGTTATACGTTATACGTTATACGTTATACGTTATACGTAATATGTAATGCGTCATACGTTTTACGTTATTCGTTACACGTTTTTCGTTACACGTTATACGTTATACGTTATGCGTTATACGTTATACGTTATACGTTATACGTTATACGTTATACGTTATACGTTATACGTTATACGTCATAGGTTATACGTTATACGTTATACGTCATACGTTTTACGTTATACGTTATTCGTTATACGTTACACGTTATACGTTATACGTTATACGTAATACGTTATACGTTATACGTTATACGTTATACGTTATACGTTATACGTTATACGTTATACGTTATACGTTATACGTTATACGTCATAGGTTATACGTTATACGTTATACGTCATACGTTTTACGTTATACGTTATTCGTTATACGTTACACGTTATACGTTATACGTTATACGTAATACGTTATACGTTATACGTTATACGTTATACGTTATACGTTATACGTTATACGTTATACGTTATACGTTATACGTTATACGTTATACGTTATACGTTATACGTTATACGTTATACGTTATACGTTATACGTTATACGTTATACGTTATACGTTATACGTTATACGTTATACGTTATACGTTATACGTTATACGTTATACGTTATACGTTATACGTTATACGTTATACGTTATACGTTATACGTTATACGTGATACGTTATACGATACATGTTATGCGTTATACGTTATACGTTATACGTTATACGTTATACGTTATACGTTATACGTGATACGTTATACGTTATACGTTATACGTTATACGTTATACGATATACGTTATACGTTATACGTTATACGTTATACGTTATACGTTATACGTTATACGTTATACGTTATACGTTATACGTCATACGTTATACGTTATACGTTATACGATATACGTTATACGTTATTCGTTATACGTCCTTCGTTACACGTTATACGTTATACGTTATGCGTTATACTTTTTGCGTTATTCGTTATACGTTATACGTTATACGTTATAGGTTATACGTTATACGTTATACGTTATACGTTATACGTTATACGTTATACGTTATACGTTATACGTTATACGTTATACGTTATACGTTATACGTTATACGTTTTACGATATACGTTATACGTTCTACGTTCTACGTTCTACGATATACGTTATACGTTATACGTTATACGTTATACGTTATACGTTATACGTTATACGTTATACGTTATACGTTATACGTTTTACGATATACGATATACGTTATACGTTATTGGTTCTACGTTCTACGTTCTACGTTATGCGTTATACGTTTTACGTTATTCGTTATACGTTATACGTTATACGTTATACGTTATACGTTATACGTAATATGTAACGCGTCATATGTTTTACGTTATTCGTTATACGTTTTTCGTTACACGTTATACGTTATACGTTATGCGTTATACGTTATACGTTATACGTTATACGTTTTACGATATACGTTATACGTTATACGTTCTACGTTCTACGTCATACGTTATGCGTTATACGTTTTACGTTATTCGTTATACGTTATACGTTATACGTTATACGTTATACGTTATACGTTATACGTAATATGTAATGCGTCATACGTTTTACGTTATTCGTTATACCTTTTTCGTTACACGTTATACGTTATACGTTATGCGTTATACGTTATACGTTATACGTTATACGTTATACGTTATACGTTATACGTTATACGTTATACGTTATACGTTATACGTTATACGTTATACGTTATACGTTATACGTTATGCGTTATACTTTTTGCGTTATTCGTTATACGTTATACGTTATACGTTATAGGTTATACGTTATACGTTATACGTTATACTTTATTCGTTATACCTTATACGTTATACGTTATACGTTATACGGTATACGATATACGTTATACGTTATACGTTATACGTTATACGTTATACGTTATACGTTATACGTTATACGTTATACGTTATACGTCATAGGTTATACGTTATACGTTATACGTCATACGTTTTACGTTATACGTTATTCGTTATACGTTATACGTTATACGTTATACGTTATACGTTATACGTTATACGTAATACGTTATACGTTATACGTTATACGTTATACGTTATACGTTATACGTTATACGTTATACGTTATACGTTATACGTTATACGTTTTACGATATACGTTATACGTTATACGTTCTACGTTCTACGTTATACGTTATGCGTTATACGTTTTACGTTATTCGTTATACGTTATACGTGAAACGTTATATGTTATACGTTATACGTTATACGTTATACGTTATACGTTATACGTTATACTTTATACGTTATACGTTATACGTTATACGTTATACGTTATACGTTATACGTTATACGGTATACGTTATACGTTATACGTTATACGTTATACGTTATACGTTATACGTTATACGTTATACGTTATACGGTATACGTTATACGTTATACGTTATACGTTATACGTTATACGTTATACGTTATACGTTATACGTTATACGTTATACGTTATACGTTATACGTTATACGTTATACGTTATACGTTATACGTTTTACGATATACGTTATACGTTCTACGTTCTACGTTCTACGATATACGTTATACGTTATACGTTATACGTTATACGTTATACGTTATACGTTATACGTTATACGTTTTACGATATACGATATACGTTATACGTTATTGGTTCTACGTTCTACGTTCTACGTTATGCGTTATACGTTTTACGTTATTCGTTATACGTTATACGTTATACGTTATACGTTATACGTTATACGTTATACGTAATATGTAATGCGTCATACGTTTTACGTTATTCGTCATACGTTTTTCGTTACACGTTATACGTTATACGTTATGCGTTATACGTTATACGTTATACGTTATACGTTATACGTTATACGTTATACGTTATACGTTATACGTTATACGTCATAGGTTATACGTTATACGTTATACGTCATACGTTTTACGTTATACGTTATTCGTTATACGTTACACGTTATACGTTATACGTTATACGTAATACGTTATACGTTATACGTTATACGTTATACGTTATACGTTATACGTTATACGTTATACGTTATACGTCATAGGTTATACGTTATACGTTATACGTCATACGTTTTACGTTATACGTTATTCGTTATACGTTACACGTTATACGTTATACGTTATACGTAATACGTTATACGTTATACGTTATACGTTATACGTTATACGTTATACGTTATACGTTATACGTTATACGTTATACGTTATACGTTATACGTTATACGTTATACGTTATACGTTATACGTTATACGTTATACGTTATACGTTATACGTTATACGTTATACGTTATACGTTATACGTTATACGTTATACGTTATACGTTATACGTTATACGTTATACGTTATACGTTATACGTTATACGTTATACGTTATACGTTATACGTGATACGTTATACGTTACATGTTATGCGTTATACGTTATACGTTATACGTTATACGTTATACGTTATACGTTATACGTGATACGTTATACGTTATACGTTATACGTTATACGTTATACGTTATACGGTATACGTTATACGTTATACGTTATACGTTATACGTTATACGTTATACGTTATACTTTATACGTTATATGGTATACGTTATACGTTATACGTTATACGTTATACGTTATACGTTATACGTTATACGTTATACGTTATACGTTATACGGTATACGTTATACGTTATACGTTATACGTTTTACGATATACGTTATACGTTATACGTTCTACGTTCTACGTCATACGTTATGCGTTATACGTTTTACGTTATTCGTTATACGTTATACGTTATACGTTATACGTTATACGTTATACGTTATACGTAATATGTAATGCGTCATACGTTTTACGTTATTCGTTATACCTTTTTCGTTACACGTTATACGTTATACGTTATGCGTTATACGTTATACGTTATACGTTATACGTTATACGTTATACGTTATACGTTATACGTTATACGTTATACGTTTTACGTTATACGTTATACATCATAGGTTATACGTTATACGTTATACGTTATACGTTATACGTTATACGTTATACGTTATACGTTATACGTTATACGTTATACGTTATACGTTATACGTTATACGTTATACGTTATACGTTATACGTTATACGTTATACGTTATACGTTATACGTTATACGTTATACGTCATACGTTATACGTTATACGTTATACGTTATACGATATACGTTATACGTTATTCGTTATACGTTCTTCGTTTCACGTTATACGTTATACGTTATGCGTTATACGTTTTACGTTATTCGTTATACGTTTTACGTTATACGTTATACGTTATACGTTATACGTTATACGATATACGTTATACGTTATTCGTTATTCGTTATTCGTTATACGTTCTTCGTTACACGTTATACGTTATACGTTATGCGTTATACGTTTTACGTTATTCGTTATACGTTATGCGTTATACGTTATACGTTATACGTTATGCGTAATATGTAATGCGTCATACGTTTTACGTTATTCGTTATACGTTTTTCGTTACAAGTTATACGTTATACGTTATACGTTATACGTTATACGTTATACGTTATAAGTTATACGTCATAAGTTATACGATACACGTTATACGTTATACGAAATATGTAATACGTAATACGTTTTACGTTATTCGTTATACGTTCTCCGTTACACGTTATACGTTATACGTTATGCGTTATACGTTTTACGTTATTCGTGATACGTTATACGTTATACGTTATACGTTATACGTTATACTATATACGGTATACGTTATACGTTATACGTTATACCTTATACGTTATACGTTATACGTTATACGTTATACGTTATACGATATACGTTATGCGTTATTCGTTATACGTTCTTCGTTACACGTTATACGTTATACGTTACACGTTATTCGTAATACGTTATACGTGATACGTTACACGTTGTACGTTATACGTTATACGTTATACGTTATACGTTATACGTTATACGTTATACGTTATACGTTATACGTTATACGTTATACGTTATACGTTATACGTTATACGATATACGTTATACGTTATTCGTTATACGTTCTTCGTCACACGTAATACGCTATACGTTATGCGTTTTACGTTTTACGTTATACGTCATACGTTATACGTTATACGTTATACGTTATACGATATACGTTATACGTTATTCGTTATACGTTCTTCGGTACACGTTATACGTTATACGTTATGCGTTATACGTTTTACGTTATTCGTTATACGTTATACGTTATACATTATACGTTACACGTTATACGTTATACGTAATATATAATGCGTCATACGTTTTACGTTATTCGTTTTTCGTTACAAGTTATACGTTGTACGCTATACGTTATACGTTATAAGTTATACGTCATAAGTTATACGATACACGTTATACGTTATCCGAAATATGTAATACGTAATACGTTTTACGTTATTCGTTATACGTTCTTCGTTACACGTTATACGTTATACGTTATGCGTTATACGTTTTACGTTATTCGTGATACGTTATACGTTATACGTCGTGCGGTATACGTTATACGTTATACGTTATACGTTATACGTTATACGTTATACGTTATACGTTATACGTTATACGTTATACGTTATACGTTATACGTTATACGTCATACGTTATACGTTATACGTTATACGATATACGTTATACGTTATTCGTTATACGTCCTTCGTTACACGTTATACGTTATACGTTATGCGTTATACTTTTTGCGTTATTCGTTATACGTTATACGTTATACGTTATAGGTTATACGTTATACGTTATACGTTATACGTTATACTTTATTCGTTATACCTTATACGTTATACGTTATACGTTATACGGTATACGATATACGTTATACGTTATTTGTTATACGTTATACGTTAAACGTTATACGTTATACGTTATACGTTATACGTTATACGGTATACGTTATACGTTATACGTTATACGTTATACGTTATACGTTATACGTTATACGTTATACGTTTTACGATATACGATATACGTTATACGTTATTGGTTCTACGTTCTACGTTCTACGTTATGCGTTATACGTTTTACGTTATTCGTTATACGTTATACGTTATACGTTATACGTTATACGTTATACGTTATACGTTATACGTTATACGTTATACGTTATACGTTATACGGTATACGTTATACGTTATACGTTATACGTTATACGTTATACGTTATACGTTATACGTTATACGTTATACGTTATACGTTATACGTTATACGTTATACGTTATACGTTATACGTTATACGTTTTACGATATACGTTATACGTTCTACGTTCTACGTTCTACGATATACGTTATACGTTATACGTTATACGTTATACGTTATACGTTATACGTTATACGTTATACGTTATACGTTTTACGATATACGATATACGTTATACGTTATTAGTTCTACGTTCTACGTTCTACGTTATGCGTTATACGTTTTACGTTATTCGTTATACGTTATACGTTATACGTTATACGTTATACGTTATACGTAATATGTAACGCGTCATATGTTTTACGTTATTCGTTATACGTTTTTCGTTACACGTTATACGTTATACGTTATGCGTTATACGTTATACGTTATACGTTATACGTTATACGTTATACGTTATACGTTATACGTTATACGTTATACGTTATACGTCATAGGTTATACGTTGTACGTTATACGTCATACGTTTTACGTTATACGTTATTCGTTATACGTTACACGTTATACGTTATACGTTATACGTAATACGTTATACGTTATACGTTATACGTTATACGTTATACGTTATACGTTATACGTTATACGTTATACGTCATAGGTTATACGTTATACGTTATACGTCATACGTTTTACGTTATACGTTATTCGTTATACGTTACACGTTATACGTTATACGTTATACGTAATACGTTATACGTTATACGTTATACGTTATACGTTATACGTTATACGTTATACGTTATACGTTATACGTTATACGTTATACGTTATACGTTATACGTTATACGTTATACGTTATACGTTATACGTTATACGTTATACGTTATACGTTATACGTTATACGTTATACGTTATACGTTATACGTTATACGTTATACGTTATACGTTATACGTTATACGTTATACGTTATACGTTATACGTTATACGTTATACGTTATACGTGATACGTTATACGTTACATGTTATGCGTTATACGTTATACGTTATACGTTATACGTTATACGTTATACGTTATACGTGATACGTTATACGTTATACGTTATACGTTATACGTTATACGTTATACGTTATACGGTATACGTTATACGTTATACGTTATACGTTATACGTTATACGTTATACGTTATACGTTATACGTTATACGTTATACGTTATACGTTATACGTTATACGTTATACGTTATACGTTATACGTTATACGTTATACGTTATACGTTATACGTTATACGTTATACGGTATACGTTATACGTTATACGTTATACGTTTTACGATATACGTTATACGTTATACGTTCTACGTTCTACGTCATACATTATGCGTTATACGTTTTACGTTATTCGTTATACGTTATACGTTATACGTTATACGTTATACGTTATACGTTATACGTTATACGTAATATGTAATGCGTCATACGTTTTACGTTATTCGTTATACCTTTTTCGTTACACGTTATACGTTATACGTTATGCGTTATACGTTATACGTTATACGTTATACGTTATACGTTATACGTTATACGTTATACGTAATATGTAATGCGTCATACGTTTTACGTTATTCGTTATACGTTTTTCGTTACACGTTATACGTTATACGTTATGCGTTATACGTTATACGTTATACGTTATACGTTATACGTTATAGGTTATACGTTATACGTTATACGTTATACTTTATTCGTTATACCTTATACGTTATACGTTATACGTTATACGGTATACGATATACGTTATACGTTATACGTTATACGTCATAGGTTATACGTTATACGTTATTCTTTATGCGTTATACGTTATACGTTATACGTTACACGTTATACGTTATACGTTATACGTTATACGTTATATGTTATACGTTATACGTTATACGTTATACGTTATACGTGATACGTTATACGTTACATGTTATGCGTTATACGTTTTACGTTATTCGTTATACGTTCTTCGTTACACGTTATACGTTATACGTTATACGGTATACGTTATACGTTATACGTTATACGTTATACGTTATACGTTATACGTTATACGTTATACGTTATATGGTATACGTTATACGTTATACGTTATACGTTATACGTTATACGTTATACGTTATACGTTATACGTTATACGTTATACGGTATACGTTATACGTTATACGTTATACGTTATACGTTATAAGTTATACGTCTTAAGTTATACGATACACGTTATACGTTATACGAAATATGTAATACGTAATACGTTTTACGTTATTCGTTATACGTTCTCCGTTACGCGTTATACGTTATACGTTATACGTTATACGTTATACGATATACGTTATGCGTTATTCGTTATACGTTCTTCGTTACACGTTATACGTTATACGTTACACGTTATTCGTAATACGTTATACGTGATACGTTACACGTTGTACGTTATACGTTATACGTTATACGTTATACGTTATACGTTATACGTTATACGTTATACGTTATACGTTATACGTTACACGTTATACGTTATACGTTATACGTTATACGATATACGTTATACGTTATTCGTTATACGTTCTTCGTCACACGTAATACGCTATACGTTATGCGTTTTACGTTTTACGTTATACGTCATACGTTATACGTTATACGTTATACGTTATACGATATACGTTATACGTTATTCGTTATACGTTCTTCTGTACACGTTATACGTTATACGTTATGCGTTATACGTTTTACGTTATTCGTTATACGTTATACGTTATACGTTATACGTTATACGTTACACGTTATACGTTATACGTAATATATAATGCGTCATACGTTTTACGTTATTCGTTTTTCGATACAAGTTATACGTTGTACGTTATACGTTATACGTTATAAGTTGTACGTCATAAGTTATACGATACACGTTATACGTTATCCGAAATATGTAATACGTAATACGTTTTACGTTATTCGTTATACGTTCTTCGTTACACGTTATACGTTATACGTTATGCGTTATACGTTTTACGTTATTCGTGATACGTTATACGTTATACGTCGTGCGTTATACGTTATACGTTATACGTTATACCTTATACGTTATACGTTATACGTTATACGTTATACGTTATACGTTATACGTTACATGTTATGCGTTATACGTTTTACGTTATTCGTGATACGTTATACGTTATACGTCATACTTTATACGTCATACGGTATACGTTATACGTTATACGTTATACGTTATACGTTATACGTTATACGTTATACGTTATACGTTATACGTTATACGTTATACGTTATACGTTATACGTTATACGTGATACGTTATACGTTACATGTTACGCGTTATACGTTTTACGTTATTCGTTATACGTTCTTCGTTACACGTTATACGTTATAGGTTATACGTTATACGTTATACGTTATACGTTATACGTTATACGTTATACGTTATACGTTATACGTTATACGTTATACGTCATAGGTTATACGTTATACGTTATACGTCATACGTTTTACGTTATACGTTATTCGTTATACGTTATACGTTATACGTTATACGTTATACGTAATACGTTATACGTTATACGTTATACGTTATACGTTATACGTTATACGTTATACGTTATACGTTATACGTTATACGTTATACGTTATACGTTTTACGTTATACGGTATACGTTATAGGTTATACGTTATACGTTATACGTTATACGTTTTACGATATACGTTATACGTTCTACGTTCTACGTTCTACGATATACGTTATACGTTATACGTTATACGTTATACGTTATACGTTATACGTTATACGTTATACGTTATACGTTTTACGATATACGATATACGTTATACGTTATTGGTTCTACGTTCTACGTTCTACGTTATGCGTTATACGTTTTACGTTATTCGTTATACGTTATACGTTATACGTTATACGTTATACGTTATACGTAATATGTAATGCGTCATACGTTTTACGTTATTCGTTATACGTTTTTCGTTACACGTTATACGTTATACGTTATGCGTTATACGTTATACGTTATACGTTATACGTTATACGTTATACGTTATACGTTATACGTTATACGTTATACGGTATACGTTATACGTTATACGTTATACGTTATACGTTATACGTTATACGTTATACGTTATACGTTATATGGTATACGTTATACGTTATACGTTATACGTTATACGTTATACGTTATACGTTATACGTTATACGTTATACGTTATACGTTATACGTTATACGGTATACGTTATACGTTATACGTTATACGTTTTACGATATACGTTATACGTTATACGTTCTACGTTCTACGTCATACGTTATGCGTTATACGTTTTACGTTATTCGTTATACGTTATACGTTATACGTTATACGTTATACGCTATACGTTATACGTAATATGTAATGCGTCATGCGTTTTACGTTATTCGTTATACCTTTTTCGTTACACGTTATACGTTATACGTTATGCGTTATACGTTATACATTATACGTTATACGTTATACGTTATACGTTATACGTTATACGTTATACGTTATACGTTTTACGTTATACGTTATACATCATAGGTTATACGTTATACGTTATACGTTATACGTTATACGTTATACGTTATACGTTATACGTTATACGTTATACGTTATACGTTATACGTTATACGTTATACGTTATACGTTATACGTTATACGTTATACGTTATACGTTATACGTTATACGTTATACGTGGTACGTTATACGTTACATGTTATGCGTTATACGTTTTACGTTATTCGTTATACGTTCTTCGTTATACGTTATAGGTTATACGTTATACGTTATACGTTATACTTTATTCGTTATACCTTATACGTTATACGTTATACGTTATACGTTATACGGTATACGATATACGTTATACGTTATACGTTATACGTTATACGTTATACGTTATACGTTATACGTTTTACGTTATTCGTTATACGTTATACGTTATACGTTATACGTTATACGTTATACGTAATATGTAATGCGTCATACGTTTTACGTTATTCGTTATACGTTTTTCGTTACACGTTATACGTTATACGTTATGCGTTATACGTTATACGTTATACGTTATACGTTATACGTTATACGTTATACGTTATACGTTATACGTTATACGTTATACGTTATACGTTATACGTTATACGTTATACGTTATACGTTATACGTTATACGTTATACGTTATACGTTATACGTTATACGTTATACGTTATACGTTTTACGATATACGTTATACGTTCTACGTTCTACGTTCTACGATATACGTTATACGTTATACGTTATACGTTATACGTTTTACGATATACGATATACGTTATACGTTATTGGTTCTACGTTCTACGTTCTACGTTATGCGTTATACGTTTTACGTTATTCGTTATACGTTATACGTTATACGTTATACGTTATACGTTATACGTTATACGTAATATGTAATGCGTCATACGTTTTACGTTATTCGTTATACGTTTTTCGTAACACGTTATACGTTATACGTTATGCGTTATACGTTATACGTTATACGTTATACGTTATACGTTATACGTTATACGTTATACGTTATACGTTATACGTTATACGTTATACGTTATACGGTATACGTTATACGTTATACGTTATACGTTATACGTTATACGTTATACGTTATACGTTATACGTTATACGTTATACGTTATACGTTATATGGTATACGTTATACGTTATACGTTATACGTTATACGTTATACGTTATACGTTATACGTTATACGTTATACGTTATACGGTATACGTTATACGTTATACGTTATACGTTTTACGATATACGTTATACGTTATACGTTCTACGTTCTACGTCATACGTTATGCGTTATACGTTTTACGTTATTCGTTATACGTTATACGTTATACGTTATACGTTATACGTTATACGTTATACGTTATACGTTATACGTAATATGTAATGCGTCATGCGTTTTACGTTATTCGTTATACCTTTTTCGTTACACGTTATACGTTATACGTTATGCGTTATACGTTATACGTTATACGTTATACGTTATACGTTATACGTTATACGTTATACGTTATACGTTATACGTTATACGTTATACGTTTTACGTTATACGTTATACATCATAGGTTATACGTTATACGTTATACGTTATACGTTATACGTTATACGTTATACGTTATAAGTTATACGTTATACGTTATACGTTATACGTTATACGTTATACGGTATACGATATACGTTATACGTTATACGTTATACGTCATAGGTTATACGTTATACGTTATACGTTATACGTCATAGGTTATACGTTATACGTTATTCTTTATGCGTTATACGTTATACGTTATACGCTACACGTTATACGTTATACGTTATACGTTATACGTTATACGTTATACGTTATACGTTATACGTTATACGTTATACGTTATACGTTATACGTTATACGTTATACGTTATACGTTATACGTTATACGTTATACGTGATACGTTATACGTTATACGTTTTACGATATACGTTATACGTTCTACGTTCTACGTTCTACGATATACGTTATACGTTATACGTTATACGTTATACGTTATACGTTATACGTTATACGTTATACGTTTTACGATATACGATATACGTTATACGTTATTGGTTCTACGTTCTACGTTCTACGTTATGCGTTATACGTTTTACGTTATTCGTTATACGTTATACGTTATACGTTATACGTTATACGTTATACGTAATATGTAATGCGTCATACGTTTTACGTTATTCGTTATACGTTTTTCGTTACACGTTATACGTTATACGTTATGCGTTATACGTTATACGTTATACGTTATACGTTATACGTTATACGTTATACGTTATACGTTATACGTTATACGTTCTACGTTCTACGTCATACGTTATGCGTTATACGTTTTACGTTATTCGTTATACGTTATACGTTATACGTTATACGTTATACGTTATACGTTATACGTAATATGTAATGCGTCATGCGTTTTACGTTATTCGTTATACCTTTTTCGTTACACGTTATACGTTATACGTTATGCGTTATACGTTATACGTTATACGTTATACGTTATACGTTATACGTTATACGTTATACGTTATACGTTATACGTTATACGTTTTACGTTATACGTTATACATCATAGGTTATACGTTATACGTTATACGTTATACGTTATACGTTATACGTTATAGGTTATACGTTATACGTTATACGTTATACGTTATACGTTATAAGTTATACGTTATACGTTATACGTTATACGTTATACGTTATACGTTATACGTTATACGTGATACGTTATACGTTACATGTTATGCGTTATACGTTTTACGTTATTCGTTATACGTTCTTCGTTATACGTTATAGGTTATACGTTATACGTTATACGTTATACTTTATTCGTTATACCTTATACGTTATACGTTATACGTTATACGGTATACGATATACGTTATACGTTATACGTTATACGTCATAGGTTATACGTTATACGTTATACGTTATACGTTATACGTTATACGTTATACGTTATACGTTATACGTTATACGTTATACGTTATACGTTATACGTTATGCGTTATACGTTATACGTTATGCGTTATACGTTTTACTTTATTCGTTATACGTTATACGTTATACGTTAAACGTTATACGTTATACGTAATATGTAATGCGTCATACGTTTTACGTTATTCGTTATACGTTTTTCGTTACACGTTATACGTTATACGTTATGCGTTATACGTTATACGTTATACGTTATACGTTATACGTTATAGGTTATACGTTATACGTTATACGTTATACTTTATTCGTTATACCTTATACGTTATACGTTATACGTTATACGGTATACGATATACGTTATACGTTATACGTTATACGTCATAGGTTATACGTTATACGTTATTCTTTATGCGTTATACGTTATACGTTATACGTTACACGTTATACGTTATACGTTATACGTTATACGTTATATGTTATACGTTATACGTTATACGTTATACGTTATACGTTATACGTGATACGTTATACGTTAAATGTTATGCGTTATACGTTTTACGTTATTCGTTATACGTTCTTCGTTACACGTTATACGTTATACGTTATACGGTATACGTTATACGTTATACGTTATACGTTATACGTTATACGTTATACGTTATACGTTATACGTTATATGGTATACGTTATACGTTATACGTTATACGTTATACGTTATACGTTATACGTTATACGTTATACGTTATACGTTATACGGTATACGTTATACGTTATACGTTATACGTTATACGTTATACGTTATAAGTTATACGTCATAAGTTATACGATACACGTTATACGTTATACGAAATATGTAATACGTTTTACGTTTTACGTTATTCGTTATACGTTCTTCGTTACACGTTATACGTTATACGTTATGCGTTATACGTTTTACGTTATACGTTATACGTTATACGTTATACGTGATACGTTATACGTTACATGTTACGCGTTATACGTTTTACGTTATTCGTTATACGTTCTTCGTTACACGTTATACGTTATAGGTTATACGTTATACGTTATACGTTATACGTTATACGTTATACGTTATACGTTATACGTTATACGTTATACGTCATAGGTTATACGTTATACGTTATACGTCATACGTTTTACGTTATACGTTATTCGTTATACGTTATACGTTATACGTTATACGTTATACGTTATACGTTATACGTTATACGTTATACGATATACGTTATACGTTATTCGTTATACGTTCTTCGTCACACGTAATACGCTATACGTTATGCGTTTTACGTTTTACGTTATACGTCATACGTTATACGTTATACGTTATACGTTATACGATATACGTTATACGTTATACGTTATACGTTATTCGTTATACGTTCTTCGGTACACGTTATACGTTATACGTTATGCGTTATACGTTTTACGTTATTCGTTATACGTTATACGTTATACGTTATACGTTACACGTTATACGTTATACGTAATATATAATGCGTCATACGTTTTACGTTATTCGTTTTTCGTTACAAGTTATACGTTGTACGTTATACGTTATACGTTATAAGTTATACGTCATAAGTTATACGATACACGTTATACGTTATCCGAAATATGTAATACGTAATACGTTTTACGTTATTCGTTATACGTTCTTCGTTACACGTTATACGTTATACGTTATGCGTTATACGTTTTACGTTATTCGTGATACGTTATACGTTATACGTCGTGCGGTATACGTTATACGTTATACGTTACACGTTATACGTTATACGTTATACGTTATACGTTATACGTTATACGTTATACGTTATACGTTATACGTCATACGTTATACGTTATACGTTATACGATATACGTTATACGTTATTCGTTATACGTCCTTCGTTACACTTTATACGTTATACGTTATGCGTTATACTTTTTTCGTTATTCGTTATACGTTATACGTTATACGTTATAGGTTATACGTTATACGTTATACGTTATACTTTATTCGTTATACCTTATACGTTATACGTTATACGTTATACGGTATACGATATACCTTATACGTTATACGTTATACGTTATACGTTATACGTTATACGTTATACGTTACATGTTATGCGTTATACGTTTTACGTTATTCGTTATACGTTCTTCGTTACACGTTTTACGTTATACGTTATGCGTTATACGTTTTACGTTATTCGTGATACGTTATACGTTATACGTCATACTTTATACGTGATACGGTATACGTTATACGTTATACGTTATACGTTATACGTTATACGTTATACGTTATACGTTATACGTTATACGTTATACGTTATACGTTATACGTTATACGTTATACGTTATACGTGATACGTTATACGTTACATGTTACGCGTTATACGTTTTACGTTATTCGTTATACGTTCTTCGTTACACGTTATACGTTATAGGTTATACGTTATACGTTATACGTTATACGTTATACGTTATACGTTATACGTTATACGTTATACGTTATACGTTATACGTCATAGGTTATACGTTATACGTTATACGTCATACGTTTTACGTTATACGTTATTCGTTATACGTTATACGTTATACGTTATACGTTATACGTAATACGTTATACGTTATACGTTATACGTTATACGTTATACGTTATACGTTATACGTTATACGTTATACGTTATACGTTATACGTTATACGTTATACGTTATACGTTTTACGATATACGTTATACGTTATACGTTATACGTTCTACGTTCTACGTTATACGTTATGCGTTATACGTTTTACGTTATTCGTTATACGTTATACGTGAAACGTTATACGTTATGCGTTATACGTTATACGTTATACGTTATACGTTATACGTTATACTTTATACGTTATACGTTATACGTTATACGTTATACGTTATACGTTATACGTTATACGGTATACGTTATACGTTATACGTTATACGTTATACGTTATACGTTATACGTTATACGTTATACGTTATACGGTATACGTTATACGTTATACGTTATACGTTATACGTTATACGTTATACGTTATACGTTATACGTTATACGTTATACGTTATACGTTATACGTTATACGTTATACGTTATACGTTATACGTTATACGTTTTACGATATACGTTATACGTTCTACGTTCTACGTACTACGATATACGTTATACGTTATACGTTATACGTTATACGTTATACGTTATACGTTATACGTTATACGTTATACGTTTTACGATATACGATATACGTTATACGTTATTGGTTCTACGTTCTACGTTCTACGTTATGCGTTATACGTTTTACTTTATTCGTTATACGTTTAACGTTATACGTTATACGTTATACGTTATACGTTATACGTAATATGTAATGCGTCATACGTTTTACGTTATTCGTTATACGTTTTTCGTTACACGTTATACGTTATACGTTATGCGTTATACGTTATACGTTATACGTTATACGTTATACGTTATACGTTGTACGTTATACGTTATACGTCATAGGTTATACGTTATACGTTATACGTCATACGTTTTACGTTATACGTTATTCGTTATACGTTACACGTTATACGTTATACGTTATACGTAATACGTTATACGTTATACGTTATACGTTATACGTTATACGTTATACGTTATACGGTATACGTCATAGGTTATACGTTATACGTTATACGTCATACGTTTTACGTTATACGTTATTCGTTATACGTTACACGTTATACGTTATACGTTATACGTAATACGTTATACGTTATACGTTATACGTTATACGTTATACGTTATACGTTATACGTTATACGTTATACGTTATACGTTATACGTTATACGTTATACGTTATACGTTATACGTTATACGTTATACGTTATACGTTATACGTTATACGTTATACGTTATACGTTATACGTTATACGTTATACGTTATACGTTATACGTTATACGTTATACGTTATACGTGATACGTTATACGTTACATGTTATGCGTTATACGTTATTCGTTATACGTTATACGTTATACGTTATACGTTATACGTTATACGTTATACGTTATACGGTATACGTTATACGTTATACGTTATACGTTTTACGATATACGTTATACGTTATACGTTCTACGTTCTACGTCATACGTTATGCGTTATACGTTTTACGTTATTCGTTATACGTTATACGTTATACGTTTAACGTTATACGTTATACGTTATACGTAATATGTAATGCGTCATACGTTTTACGTTATTCGTTATACCTTTTTCGTTACACGTTATACGTTATACGTTATGCGTTATACGTTATACGTTATACGTTATACGTTATACGTTATACGTTATACGTTATACGTTATACGTTATACGTTCTACGTTATACGTTATACATCATAGGTTATACGTTATACGTTATACGTTATACGTTATACGTTATACGTTATACGTTATACGTTATACGTTATACGTTATACGTTATACGTTATACGTTATACGTTATACGTTATACGTTATACGTTATACGTTATACGTTATACGTTATACGTTATACGTGATACGTTATACGTTACATGCTATGCGTTATACGTTTTACGTTATTCGTTATACGTTCTTCGTTATACGTTATAGGTTATACGTTATACGTTATACGTTATACTTTATTCGTTATACCTTATACGTTATACGTTATACGTTATACGTTATCGATGTACGTTATACGTTATACGTTATACGTCATAGGTTATACGTTATACGTTATACGTTATACGTTATACGTTATACGTAATATGTAATGCGTCATACGTTTTACGTTATTCGTTATACGTTTTTCGTTACACGTTATACGTTATACGTTATGCGTTATGCGTTATACGTTATACGTTATACGTTATACGTTATAGGTTATACGTTATACGTTATACGTTATACTTTATTCGTTATACCTTATACGTTATACGTTATACGTTATACGGTATACGATATACGTTATACGTTATATGTTATACGTCATAGGTTATACGTTATACGTTATTCTTTATGCGTTATACGTTATACGTTATACGTTACACGTTATACGTTATACGTTATACGTTATACGTTATATGTTATACGTTATACGTTATACGTTATACGTTATACGTGATACGTTATACGTTACATGTTATGCGTTATACGTTTTACGTTATTCGTTATACGTTCTTCGTTACACGTTATACGTTATACGTTATGCGTTATACGTTTTACGTTCTTCGTGATACGTTATACGTTATACATCATACTTTATACGTCATACGGTATACGTTATACGTTATACGTTATACGTTATACGTTATACGTTATACGTTATACGTCATAGGTTATACGTTATACGTTATACGTCATACGTTTTACGTTATACGTTATTCGTTATACGTTATACGTTATACGTTATACGTTATACGTTATACGTAATACGTTATACGTTATACGTTATACGTTTTACGTTATACGTTATACGTTATACGTTATACGTTATACGTTATACGTTATACGTTATACGGTATACTTTATACGTTATACGTTATACGTTATACGTTATACGTTATACGTTATACGTTATACGGTATACGTTATACGTTATACGTTATACGTTATACGTTATACGTTATACGTTATACGTTATACGTTATACGGTATACGTTATACGTTATACGTTATACGTTATACGTTATACGTTATACGTTATACGTTATACGTTATACGTTATACGTTATACGTTATACGTTATACGTTATACGTTATACGTTATACGTTATACGTTATACGGCATACGATATACGTTATACGTTATACGTTATACGTTATACGTTATACGTTATACGTTATACGTTATACGTTATACGTTACATGTTATGCGTTATACGTTTTACGTTATTCGTTATACGTTCTTCGTTACACGTTATACGTTATACGTTATGCGTTATACGTTTTACGTTATTCGTGATACGTTATACGTTATACGTCATACTTTATACGTCATACGGTATACGTTATACGTTATACGTTATACGTTATACGTTATACGTTATACGTTATACGTTATACGTTATACGTTATACGTTATACGTTATACGTTATACGTTATACGTTATACGTGATACGTTATACGTTACATGTTACGCGTTATACGTTTTACGTTATTCGTTATACGTTCTTCGTTACACGTTATACGTTATAGGTTATACGTTATACGTTATACGTTATACGTTATACGTTATACGTTATACGTTATACGTTATACGTTATACGTCATAGGTTATACGTTATACGTTATACGTCATACGTTTTACGTTATACGTTATTCGTTATACGTTATACGTTATACGTTATACGTTATACGTAATACGTTATACGTTATACGTTATACGTTATACGTTATACGTTATACGTTATACGGTTTACGTTATACGTTATACGTTATACGTTATACGTTATACGTTATACGTTATACGTTATACGTTATATGGTATACGTTATACGTTATACGTTATACGTTATACGTTATACGTTATACGTTATACGTTATACGTTATACGTTATACGTTATACGTTATACGGCATACGATATACGTTATACGTTATACGTTATACGTTATACGTTATACGTTATACGTTATACGTTATACGTGATACGTTATACGTTACATGTTATGCGTTATACGTTATACGTTATACGTTATACGTTATACGTTATACGTTATACGTTATACGTTATACGTTATACGTTATACGTTATACGTTATACGTTATACGGTATACGTTATATGGTATACGTTATACGTTATACGTTATACGTTATACGTTATACGTTATACGTTATTCGTTATACGTTATACGTTATACGTTATACGGTATACGTTATACGTTATACGTTATACGTTACATGTTACGCGTTATACGTTTTACGTTATTCGTTATACGTTCTTCGTTACACGTTATACGTTATAGGTTATACGTTATACGTTATACGTTATACGTTATACGTTATACGTTATACGTTATACGTTATACGTTATACGTCATAGGTTATACGTTATACGTTATACGTCATACGTTTTACGTTATACGTTATTCGTTATACGTTATACGTTATACGTTATACGTTATACGTAATACGTTATACGTTATACGTTATACGTTATACGTTATACGTTATACGTTATACGGTTTACGTTATACGTTATACGTTATACGTTATACGTTATACGTTATATGGTATACGTTATACGTTATACGTTATATGTTATACGTTATACGTTATACGTTATACGTTATACGTGATACGTTATACGTTACATGTTATGCGTTATACGTTTTACGTTATTCGTTATACGTTCTTCGTTACACGTTATACGTTATACGTTATGCGTTATACGTTTTACGTTCTTCGTGATACGTTATACGTTATACATCATACTTTATACGTCATACGGTATACGTTATACGTTATACGTTATACGTTATACGTTATACGTTATACGTTATACGTCATAGGTTATACGTTATACGTTATACGTCATACGTTTTACGTTATACGTTATTCGTTATACGTTATACGTTATACGTTATACGTTATACGTTATACGTAATACGTTATACGTTATACGTTATACGTTTTACGTTATACGTTATACGTTATACGTTATACGTTATACGTTATACGTTATACGTTATACGGTATACTTTATACGTTATACGTTATACGTTATACGTTATACGTTATACGTTATACGTTATACGGTATACGTTATACGTTATACGTTATACGTTATACGTTATACGTTATACGTTATACGTTATACGTTATACGGTATACGTTATACGTTATACGTTATACGTTATACGTTATACGTTATACGTTATACGTTATACGTTATACGTTATACGTTATACGTTATACGTTATACGTTATACGTTATACGTTATACGTTATACGTTATACGGCATACGATATACGTTATACGTTATACGTTATACGTTATACGTTATACGTTATACGTTATACGTTATACGTTATACGTTACATGTTATGCGTTATACGTTTTACGTTATTCGTTATACGTTCTTCGTTACACGTTATACGTTATACGTTATGCGTTATACGTTTTACGTTATTCGTGATACGTTATACGTTATACGTCATACTTTATACGTCATACGGTATACGTTATACGTTATACGTTATACGTTATACGTTATACGTTATACGTTATACGTTATACGTTATACGTTATACGTTATACGTTATACGTTATACGTTATACGTTATACGTTATACGTGATACGTTATACGTTACATGTTACGCGTTATACGTTTTACGTTATTCGTTATAAGTTCTTCGTTACACGTTATACGTTATAGGTTATACGTTATACGTTATACGTTATACGTTATACGTTATACGTTATACGTTATACGTTATACGTTATACGTCATAGGTTATACGTTATACGTTATACGTCATACGTTTTACGTTATACGTTATTCGTTATACGTTATACGTTATACGTTATACGTTATACGTAATACGTTATACGTTATACGTTATACGTTATACGTTATACGTTATACGTTATACGGTTTACGTTATACGTTATACGTTATACGTTATACGTTATACGTTATACGTTATACGTTATACGTTATATGGTATACGTTATACGTTATACGTTATACGTTATACGTTATACGTTATACGTTATACGTTATACGTTATACGTTATACGTTATACGTTATACGGCATACGATATACGTTATACGTTATACGTTATACGTTATACGTTATACGTTATACGTTATACGTTATACGTGATACGTTATACGTTACATGTTATGCGTTATACGTTATACGTTATACGTTATACGTTATACGTTATACGTTATACGTTATACGTTATACGTTATACGTTATACGTTATACGTTATACGGTATACGTTATATGGTATACGTTATACGTTATACGTTATACGTTATACGTTATACGTTATACGTTATTCGTTATACGTTATACGTTATACGTTATACGGTATACGTTATACGTTATACGTTATACGTTTTACGATATACGTTATACGTTATTCGTTATACGTTATACGTTATACGGTATACGTTATACGTTATACGTTATACGTTATACGTTTTACGATATACGTTATACGTTATACGTTATACGTTATACGTTATACGTTATACGTTATACGTTATACGTTATACGTTATACGTTATACGTTATACGTTATACGTTATGCGTTATACGTTTTACGTTATTCGTTATACGTTATACGTTATACGTTTAACGTTATACGTTATACGTTATACGTAATATGTAATGCGTCATACGTTTTACGTTATTCGTTATACCTTTTTCGTTACACGTTATACGTTATACGTTATGCGTTATACGTTATACGTTATACGTTATACGTTATACGTTATACGTTATACGTTATACGTTATACGTTATACGTTCTACGTTATACGTTATACATCATAGGTTATACGTTATACGTTATACGTTATACGTTATACGTTATACGTTATACGTTATACGTTATACGTTATACGTTATACGTTATACGTTATACGTTATACGTTATACGTTATACGTTATACGTTATACGTTATACGTTATACGTTATACGTTATACGTGATACGTTATACGTTACATGCTATGCGTTATACGTTTTACGTTATTCGTTATACGTTCTTCGTTATACGTTATAGGTTATACGTTATACGTTATACGTTATACTTTATTCGTTATACCTTATACGTTATACGTTATACGTTATACGTTATCGATGTACGTTATACGTTATACGTTATACGTCATAGGTTATACGTTATACGTTATACGTTATACGTTATACGTTATACGTAATATGTAATGCGTCATACGTTTTACGTTATTCGTTATACGTTTTTCGTTACACGTTATACGTTATACGTTATGCGTTATGCGTTATACGTTATACGTTATACGTTATACGTTATAGGTTATACGTTATACGTTATACGTTATACTTTATTCGTTATACCTTATACGTTATACGTTATACGTTATACGGTATACGATATACGTTATACGTTATATGTTATACGTCATAGGTTATACGTTATACGTTATTCTTTATGCGTTATACGTTATACGTTATACGTTACACGTTATACGTTATACGTTATACGTTATACGTTATATGTTATACGTTATACGTTATACGTTATACGTTATACGTGATACGTTATACGTTACATGTTATGCGTTATACGTTTTACGTTATTCGTTATACGTTCTTCGTTACACGTTATACGTTATACGTTATGCGTTATACGTTTTACGTTCTTCGTGATACGTTATACGTTATACATCATACTTTATACGTCATACGGTATACGTTATACGTTATACGTTATACGTTATACGTTATACGTTATACGTTATACGTCATAGGTTATACGTTATACGTTATACGTCATACGTTTTACGTTATACGTTATTCGTTATACGTTATACGTTATACGTTATACGTTATACGTTATACGTAATACGTTATACGTTATACGTTATACGTTTTACGTTATACGTTATACGTTATACGTTATACGTTATACGTTATACGTTATACGTTATACGTTATACGGTATACTTTATACGTTATACGTTATACGTTATACGTTATACGTTATACGTTATACGTTATACGGTATACGTTATACGTTATACGTTATACGTTATACGTTATACGTTATACGTTATACGTTATACGTTATACGGTATACGTTATACGTTATACGTTATACGTTATACGTTATACGTTATACGTTATACGTTATACGTTATACGTTATACGTTATACGTTATACGTTATACGTTATACGTTATACGTTATACGTTATACGGCATACGATATACGTTATACGTTATACGTTATACGTTATACGTTATACGTTATACGTTATACGTTATACGTTATACGTTACATGTTATGCGTTATACGTTTTACGTTATTCGTTATACGTTCTTCGTTACACGTTATACGTTATACGTTATGCGTTATACGTTTTACGTTATTCGTGATACGTTATACGTTATACGTCATACTTTATACGTCATACGGTATACGTTATACGTTATACGTTATACGTTATACGTTATACGTTATACGTTATACGTTATACGTTATACGTTATACGTTATACGTTATACGTTATACGTTATACGTTATACGTTATACGTGATACGTTATACGTTACATGTTACGCGTTATACGTTTTACGTTATTCGTTATACGTTCTTCGTTACACGTTATACGTTATAGGTTATACGTTATACGTTATACGTTATACGTTATACGTTATACGTTATACGTTATACGTTATACGTTATACGTTATACGTCATAGGTTATACGTTATACGTTATACGTCATACGTTTTACGTTATACGTTATTCGTTATACGTTATACGTTATACGTTATACGTTATACGTAATACGTTATACGTTATACGTTATACGTTATACGTTATACGTTATACGTTATACGGTTTACGTTATACGTTATACGTTATACGTTATACGTTATACGTTATACGTTATACGTTATACGTTATATGGTATACGTTATACGTTATACGTTATACGTTATACGTTATACGTTATACGTTATACGTTATACGTTATACGTTATACGTTATACGTTATACGGCATACGATATACGTTATACGTTATACGTTATACGTTATACGTTATACGTTATACGTTATACGTTATACGTGATACGTTATACGTTACATGTTATGCGTTATACGTTATACGTTATACGTTATACGTTATACGTTATACGTTATACGTTATACGTTATACGTTATACGTTATACGTTATACGTTATACGTTATACGGTATACGTTATATGGTATACGTTATACGTTATACGTTATACGTTATACGTTATACGTTATACGTTATTCGTTATACGTTATACGTTATACGTTATACGGTATACGTTATACGTTATACGTTATACGTTTTACGATATACGTTATACGTTATTCGTTATACGTTATACGTTATACGGTATACGTTATACGTTATACGTTATACGTTATACGTTTTACGATATACGTTATACGTTATACGTTATACGTTATACGTTATACGTTATACGTTATACGTTATACGTTATACGTTATACGTTATACGTTATACGTTATACGTTATACGTTATGCGTTATACGTTATACGTTATACGTTATACGTTATACGTTATACGTGATACGTTATACGTTACATGTTATGCGTTATACGTTTTACGTTATTCGTTATACGTTCTTCGTTATACGTTATAGGTTATACGTTATACGTTATACGTTACATGTTATGCGTTATACGTTTTACGTTATTCGTTATACGTTCTTCGTTATACGTTATAGGTTATACGTTATACGTTATACGTTATACTTTATTCGCTATACCTTATACGTTATACGTTATACGTTATACGGTATACGATATACGTTATACGTTATACGTTATACGTCATAGGTTATACGTTATACGTTATTCTTTATGCGTTATACGTTATACGTTATACGTTACACGTTATACGTTGTACGTTATGCGTTATACGTTTTACGTTCTTCGTGATACGTTATACGTTATACGTTATACGTTATACGTGATACGTTATACGTTACATGTTATGCGTTATACGTTTTACGTTATTCGTTATACGTTCTTCGTTATACGTTATAGGTTATACGTTATACGTTATACGTTATACGATATACGTTATGCGTTATTCGTTATACGTTATACGATATACGTTATACGTTATACGAAATATGTAATACGTAATACGTTTTACGTTATACGTTTTACGTTACACGTTATACGTTATACGTTATACGTTATACGTTATACGTTATACGTTATACGTTATACGGTATACGTTATACGTTATACGTTATACGTTATACGTTATACGTTTTACGATATACGTTATACGTTCTACGTTCTACGTTCTACGATATACGTTATACGTTATACGTTATACGTTTTACGTTATTCGTGATACGTTATACGTTATACGTCATACTTTATACGTCATACGGTATACGTTATACGTTATACGTTATACGGTATACGTTATACGTTATACGTTATACGTTATACGTTATACGTTATACGTTATACGTTATACGTTATACGTTATACGTTATACGTTATACGTTATACGTTATACGTTATACGTTATACGTTATACGTTATACGTGATACGTTATACGTTACATGTTACGCGTTATACGTTTTACGTTATTCGTTATACGTTCTTCGTTACACGTTATACGTTATAGGTTATACGTTATACGTTATACGTTATACGTTATACGTTATACGTTATACGTTATACGTTATACGTTATACGTCATAGGTTATACGTTATACGTTATACGTCATACGTTTTACGTTATACGTTATTCGTTATACGTTATACGTTATACGTTATACGTTATACGTAATACGTTATACGTTATACGTTATACGTTATACGGTATACGTTATACGTTATACGTTATACGTTATACGTTATACGTTATACGTTATACGTTATACGTTATACGGCATACGATATACGTTATACGTTATACGTTATACGTTATACGTTATACGTTATACGTTATACGTTATACGTTATACGTTACACGTTATACGTTATACGTTATACGTTATACGTTATACGTTATACGTTATACGTTATACGTTATACGGTATACGTTATATGGTATACGTTATACGTTATACGTTATACGTTATACGTTTTACGATATACGTTATACGTTATTCGTTATACGTTATACGTTATACGGTATACGTTATACGTTATACGTTATACGTGATACGTTATACGTTACATGTTATGCGTTATACGTTATACGTTATACGTTATACGTTATACGTTATACGTTATACGTTATACGTTATACGTTATACGTTATACGTTATACGTTATACGTTATACGGTATACGTTATATGGTATACGTTATACGTTATACGTTATACGTTATACGTTATACGTTATACGTTATTCGTTATACGTTATACGTTCTTCGTTATACGTTATAGGTTATACGTTATACGTTATACGTTATACGATATACGTTATGCGTTATTCGTTATACGTTATACGTTATACGTTATACGTTATACGTTATACGTGATACGTTATACGTTACATGTTATGCGTTATACGTTTTACGTTATTCGTTATACGTTCTTCGTTATACGTTATAGGTTATACGTTATACGTTATACGTTACATGTTATGCGTTATACGTTTTACGTTATTCGTTATACGTTCTTCGTTATACGTTATAGGTTATACGTTATACGTTATACGTTATACTTTATTCGTTATACCTTATACGTTATACGTTATACGTTATACGGTATACGATATACGTTATACGTTATACGTTATACGTCATAGGTTATACGTTATACGTTATTCTTTATGCGTTATACGTTATACGTTATACGTTACACGTTATACGTTGTACGTTATGCGTTATACGTTTTACGTTCTTCGTGATACGTTATACGTTATACGTTATACGTTATACGTGATACGTTATACGTTACATGTTATGCGTTATACGTTTTACGTTATTCGTTATACGTTCTTCGTTATACGTTATAGGTTATACGTTATACGTTATACGTTATACGATATACGTTATGCGTTATTCGTTATACGTTATACGATATACGTTATACGTTATACGAAATATGTAATACGTAATACGTTTTACGTTATACGTTTTACGTTACACGTTATACGTTATACGTTATACGTTATACGTTATACGTTATACGTTATACGTTATACGTTATACGTTATACGTTATACGTTATACGTTATACGTTATACGTTATACGTTTTACGATATACGTTATACGTTCTACGTTCTACGTTCTACGATATACGTTATACGTTATACGTTATACGTTATACGTTATACGTTATACGTTTTACGATATACGTTATACGTTTTACGTTATACGTTATACGTGATACGTTATACGTTACATGTTATGCGTTATACGTTTTACGTTATTCGTCATACGTTCTTCGTTACACGTTATACGTTATAGGTTATACGTTATACGTTACACGTTATACGTTATACGTTATACGTTATACGTTATACGTTATACGTTATACGTCATAGGTTATACGTTATACGTTATACGTCATACGTTTTACGTTATACGTTATTCGTTATACGTTATACGTTATACGTTATACGTTATACGTTATACGTTATACGTTATACGTTATACGTTATACGTTATACGTTATACGTTATACGTTATACGTTATACGTTATACGTTATACGTTATACGTTATACGTTATACGTTATACGTTATACGGTATACGTTATACGTTATACCTTATACGTTATACGTTATACGTTATACGTTATACGTTATACGTTATACGATATACGTTACGCGTTATTCGTTATACGTTATACGTTATACGTTTTACATTACACGTTATACGTTATACGTTATACGTTATACGTTATACGTTATACGTTATACGTTATACGTTATACGTTATACGTTATACGTTATACGTTATACGTTATACGTTATACGTTATACGTAATATGTAATGAGTCATACGCTTTACGTTATTCGTTATACGTTTTTCGTTACAAGTTCTACGTTATACGTTATACGTTATACGTTATAAGTTATACGTCATGAGTTATACGATACACGTTATACGTTATAAGTTATACGTCATGAGTTATACGATACACGTTATACGTTATACGAAATATGTAATACGTAATACGTTTTACGTTATTCGTTATACGTTATACGTTATACGTTATACGTTATAAGTTATACGTCATAAGTTATACGATACACGTTATACGTTATACGAAATATGTAATACGTAATACGTTTTACGTCATAAGTTATACGATACACGTTATACGTTATACGAAATATGTAATACGTAATACGTTTTACGTTATTCGTTATACGTTCTCCGTTACACGTTATACGTTATACGTTATGCGTTATACGTTTTACGTTATTCGTGATACGTTATACGTTATACGTTATACGTTATACGTTATACGTTATACGGTATACGTTATACGTTATACCTTATACGTTATACGTTATACGTTATACGTTATACGTTATACGATATACGTTATGCGTTATTCGTTATACGTCCTTCGTTACACGTTATACGTTATACGTTACACGTTATTCGTAATACGTTATACGTGATACGTTACAAGTTGTACGTTATACGTTATACGTTATACGTTATACGTTATACGTTATACGTCATACGTTATACGTTATACGTTATACGTTATACGATATACGTTATACGTTATTCGTTATACGTTCTTCGGTACACGTTATACGTTATACGTTATGCGTTATACGTTTTACGTTATTCGTTATACGTTATACGTTATACGTTATACGTTACACGTTATACGTTATACGTAATATATAATGCGTCATACGTTTTACGTTATTCGTTTTTCGTTACAAGTTATACGTTGTACGTTATACGTTATACGTTATAAGTTATACGTTATACGTTATAAGTTATACGTCATAAGTTATACGATACACGTTATACGTTATACGTCATAAGTTATACGATACACGTTATACGTTATACGAAATATGTAATACGTAATACGTTTTACGTTATTCGTTACACGTTCTTCGTTACACGTTATACGTTATACGTTATACGTTATACGTTATACGTTATACGTTATACGTTATACGTTATACGTTATACGTGTTACGTTATTCGTTATGCGTTATACGTTATACGTTATACGTTATACGTTATGCGTAATATGTAATGCGTCATACGTTTTACGTTATTCGTTATACGTTTTTCGTTACAAATTATACGTTATACGTTATACGTTATAAGTTATACGTTATACGTTATAAGTTATACGTTATACGTTATAAGTTATACGTCATAAGTTATACGATACACGTTATACGTTATACGAAATATGTAATACGTAATACGTTTTACGTTATTCGTTATACGTTCTTCGTTACACGTTATACGTTATACGTTATGCGTTATACGTATTACGTTATTCGTTATGCGTTATACGTTATACGTTATACGTTATACGTTATGCGTAATATGTAATGCGTCATACGTTTTACGTTATTCGTTATACGTTTTTCGTTACAAATTATACGTTATACGTTATACGTTATACGTTATACGTTATACGTTATAAGTTGTACGTCATAAGTTATACGATACACGTTATACGTTATATGAAATATGTAATACGTAATACGTTTTACGTTATTCGTTATACGTTCTCCGTTACACGTTATACGTTATACGTTATGCGTTATACGTTTTACGTTATTCGTGATACGTTATACTTTATACGTTATACGTTATACGTTATACGTTATACGTTATACGGTATACGTTATACGTTATACCTTATACGTTATACGTTATACGTTATACGTTATACGTTATACGTTATACGATATACGTTTTTGCGTTATTCGTTATACGTTATACGTTATACGTTTTACGTTACACGTTATACGTTATACGTTATACGTTATACGTTATACGTTATACGTTATACGTTATACGTTATACGTTATACGTTATACGTTATACGTTATACGTTATACGTTATACGTTATACGTTATACGTTATACGTTATACGTTATACGTTATACGTTATACGTTATACGTTATACGTTATACGTTATACGTTATACGTTATACGTAATATGTAATGAGTCATACGTTTTACGTTATTCGTTATACGTTTTTCGTTACAAGTTCTACGTTATACGTTATACGTTATACGTTATAAGTTATACGTCATGAGTTATACGATACACGTTATACGTTATACGAAATATGTAATACGTAATACGTTTTACGTTATTCGTTATACGTTATACGTTATACGTTATACGTTATACGTTATACGTTATACGTTATACGTCATACGTTATACGTTATACGTTATACGTTATACGCTATACGTTATACGTTATTCGTTATACGTTCTTCGTTTCACGTTATACGTTATACGTTATGCGTTATACGTTTTACGTTATTCGTTATACGTTATACGCTATACGTTATACGTTATACGTTATACGTTATACGTTATACGATATACGTTATACGTTATTCGTTATTCGTTATACGTTCTTCGTTACATGTTATACGTTATACGTTATGCGTTATACGTTTTACGTTACTCGTTATACGTTATACGTTATACGTTATACGTTATACGTTATGCGTAATATGTAATGCGTCATACGTTTTACGTTATTCGTTATACGTTTTTCGTTACAAGTTATACGTTTTTCGTTACAAGTTATACGTTATACGTTATACGTTATACGTTATACGTTATACGTTATAAGTTATACGTCATAAGTTATACGATACACGTTATACGTTATACGAAATATGTAATACGTAATACGTTTTACGTTATTCGTTATACGTTCTCAGTTACACGTTATACGTTATACGTTATGCGTTATACGTTTTACGTTATTCGTGATACGTTATACGTTATACGTTATACGTTATACGTTATACGTTATACGGTATACGTTATACGTTATACCTTATACGTTATACGTTATACGTTATACGTTATACGTTATACGATATACGTTATGCGTTATTCGTTATACGTTATTCGTTATACGTTATACGTTATACGTTATACGTTATACGTTATACGTAATACGTTATACGTTATACGTTATACGTTATACGTTATACGTTATACGTTATACGTTATACGTTATACGTTATACGTTATACGGTATACGTTATACGTTATACGGTATACTTTATACGTTATACGTTATACGTTATACGTTATACGTTATACGTTATACGTTATACGTTATACGGTATACGTTATACGTTATGCGTTATACGTTATACGTTATACGTTATACGGCATACGATATACGTTATACGTTATACGTTATACGTTATACGTTATACGTTATACGTTATACGTTATACGTTACATGTTATGCGTTATACGTTTTACGTTATTCGTTATACGTTCTTCGTTACACGTTATACGTTATACGTTATGCGTTATACGTTTTACGTTATTCGTGATACGTTATACGTTATACGTCATACTTTATACGTCATACGGTATACGTTATACGTTATACGTTATACGTTATACGTTATACGTTATACGTTATACGTTATACGTTATACGTTATACGTTATACGTTATACGTTATACGTGATACGTTATACGTTACATGTTACGCGTTATACGTTTTACGTTATTCGTTATACGTTCTTCGTTACACGTTGTACGTTATAGGTTATACGTTATACGTTATACGTTATACGTTATACGTTATACGTTATACGTTATACGTTATACGTTATACGTTATACGTTATACGTCATAGGTTATACGTTATACGTTATACGTCATACGTTTTACGTTATACGTTATTCGTTATACGTTATGCGTTATACGTTATACGTTATACGTAATACGTTATACATTATACGTTATACGTTATACGTTATACGTTATACGTTATACGTTATACGTTATACGTTATACGTTATACGTTATACGTTATACGTTATACGTTATACGTTATACGTTTTACGATATACGTTATACGTTATACGTTCTACGTTCTACGTTATACGTTATGCGTTATACGTTTTACGTTATTCGTTATACGTTATACGTGAAACGTTATACGTTATACGTTATACGTTATACGTTATACGTTATACGTTATACGATATACGTTATGCGTTATTCGTTATACGTTATACGTTATACGTTATACGTGAAACGTTATACGTTATACGTTATACGTTATACGTTATACGATATACGTTATGCGTTATTCGTTATACGTTATACGTTATACGTTATACGTTATACGTTTTACGATATACGTTATACGTTATACGTTACACGTTATACGTTATACGAAATATGTAATACGTAATACGTTTTACGTTATACGTTTTACGTTACACGTTATACGTTATACGTTATACGTTATACGTTATACGTTATACGTTATACGTTATACGTTATACGTTATACGTTATACGTTATACGTTATACGTAATACGTTATACGTTTTACGATATACGTTATACGTTCTACGTTCTACGTTCAACGATATACGTTATACGTTATACGTTATACGTTATACGTTATACGTTATACGTTATACGTTTTACGATATACGTTATACGTTTTACCTTATACGTTATACGTGATACGTTATACGTTACATGTTATGCGTTATACGTTATACGTTATACGTTATTCGTTATACGTTACACGTTATACGTTATACGTTATACGTAATACGTTATACGTTATACGTTATACGTTATACGTTATACGTTATACGTTATACGTTATACGTTATACGTTATACGTTATACGTTATATGGTATACGTTATACGTTATACGTTATACGTTATACGTTATACGTTATACGTTATTCGTTATACGTTATACGTTATACGGTATACGTTATACGTTATACGTTATACGTTTTACGATATACGTTATACGTTATACGTTCTACGTTCTACGTCATACGTTATGCGTTATACGTTTTACGTTATTCGTTATACGTTATACGTTATACGTTATACGTTATACGTTATACGTTATACGTTATACGTTATACGTTATTCGTGATACGTTATACGTTACATGTTATGCGTTATACGTTATACGTTATACGTTATACGTTATACGTTATACGTTATACGTTATACGTTATACGTTATACGTTATACGTTATACGTTATACGTTATACGTTATACGTTATACGTTATACGTTATACGTTATACGTTATACGTTATACGTTATACGTTATACGTTATACGTTATACGTTATTCGTTATACGTTATACGTTATACGGTATACGTTATACGTTATACGTTATACGTTTTACGATATACGTTATACGTTATTCCTTATACGTTATACGTTATACGGTATACGTTATACGTTATACGTTATACGTTATACGTTATACGTGATACGTTATACGTTACATGTTATGCGTTATACGTTTTACGTTATTCGTTATACGTTCTTCGTTATACGTTATAGGTTATACGTTATACGTTATACGTTATACTTTATTCGTTATACCTTATACGTTATACGTTATACGTTATACGGTATACGATATACGTTATACGTTATACGTTATACGTCATAGGTTATACGTTATACGTTATACGTTATACGTTATACGTTATACGTTATAAGTTATACGTTATACGTTATACGTTATACGTTATACGTTATACGTTATGCGTTATACGTTATACGTTATGCGTTATACGTTTTACTTTATTCGTTATACGTTATACGTTATACGTTATACGTTATACGTTATACGTAATATGTAATGCGTCATACGTTTTACGTTATTCGTCATACGTTTTTCGTTACACGTTATACGTTATACGTTATGCGTTATACGTTATACGTTATACGTTATACGTTATACGTTATAGGTTATACGTTATACGTTATACGTTATACGTTATACGTTATACGTTATACGTTATACGTTATACGTGATACGTTATACGTTACATGTTATGCGTTATACGTTTTACGTTATTCGTTATACGTTCTTCGTTACACGTTATACGTTATACGTTATGCGTTATACGTTTTACGTTCTTCGTGATACGTTATACGTTATACATCATACTTTATACGTCATACGGTATACGTTATACGTTATACGTTATACGTTATACGTTATACGTTATACGTTATACGTCATAGGTTATACGTTATACGTTATACGTCATACGTTTTACGTTATACGTTATTCGTTATACGTTATACGTTATACGTTATACGTTATACGTTATACGTAATACGTTATACGTTATACGTTATACGTTATACGTTATACGTTATACGTTATACGTTATACGTTATACGTTATACGTTATACGTTATGCGGTATACTTTATACGTTATACGTTATACGTTATACGTTATACGTTATACGTTATACGTTATACGGTATACGTTATACGTTATACGTTATACGTTATACGTTATACGTTATACGTTATACGTTATACGTTATACGGTATACGTTATACGTTATACGTTATACGTTATACGTTATACGTTATACGTTATACGTTATACGTTATACGTTATACGTTATACGTTATACGTTATACGTTATACGTTATACGTTATACGTTATACGTTATTCGTTATACGTTATACGTTATACGTGAAACGTTATACGTTATACGTTATACGTTATACGTTATACGTTTTTCGTTACAAGTTATACGTTATACGTCATACGTTATAAGTTATACGTCATAAGTTATACGATACACGTTATACGTTATACGAAATATGTAATACGTAATACGTTTTACGTTATTCGTTATACGTTCTTCGTAAAACGTTATACGTTATACGTTATGCGTTATACGTTTTACGTTATTCGTGATACGTTATACGTTATACGTCGTGCGGTATACGTTATACGTTATACGTTATACGTTATACGGTATACGTTATACGTTATACGTTATACGTTATACGTTATACGTTATACGTTATACGTCATACGTTATACGTTATACGTTATACGATATACGTTATACGTTATTCGTTATTCGTCCTTCGTTACACGTTATACGTTATACGTTATGCGTTATACTTTTTGCGTTATTCGTTATACGTTATACGTAATACGTTATACGTTATAGGTCATACGTTATACGTTATACGTTATACTTTATTCGTTATACCTTATACGTTATACGTTATACGTTATACGGCATACGATATACGTTATACGTTATACGTTATACGTTATACGTTATACGTTATACGTTATACGTTATACGTTATACGTTACATGTTATGCGTTATACGTTTTACGTTATTCGTTATACGTTCTTGGTTAAACGTTATACGTTATACGTTATGCGTTATACGTTTTACGTTATTCGTGATACGTTATACGTTATACGTCATACTTTATACGTCATACGGTATACGTTATACGTTATACGTTATACGTTATACGTTATACGTTATACGTTATACGTTATACGTTATACGTTATACGTTATACGTTATACGTTATACGTTATACGTTATACGTTATACGTTATACGGTATACGTTATACGTTATACGTTATTCGTTATTCGTCCTTCGTTACACGTTATACGTTATACGTTATGCGTTATACTTTTTGCGTTATTCGTTATACGTTATACGTAATACGTTATACGTTATAGGTCATACGTTATACGTTATACGTTATACTTTATTCGTTATACCTTATACGTTATACGTTATACGTTATACGGCATACGATATACGTTATACGTTATACGTTATACGTTATACGTTATACGTTATACGGCATACGATATACGTTATACGTTATACGTTATACGTTATACGTTATACGTTATACGTTATACGTTATACGTTATACGTTACATGTTATGCGTTATACGTTTTACGTTATTCGTTATACGTTCTTGGTTAAACGTTATACGTTATACGTTATGCGTTATACGTTTTACGTTATTCGTGATACGTTATACGTTATACGTCATACTTTATACGTCATACGGTATACGTTATACGTTATACGTTATACGTTATACGTTATACGTTATACGTTATACGTTATACGTTATACGTTATACGTTATACGTTATACGTTATACGTTATACGTTATACGTTATACGTTATACGTTATACGTTATTCGTTATACGTTATACGTTATACGGTATACGTTATACGTTATACGTTATACGTTTTACGATATACGTTATACGTTATTCCTTATACGTTATACGTTATACGGTATACGTTATACGTTATACGTTATACGTTATACGTTTTACGATATACGTTATACGTTATACGTTATACGTTCTACGTCATACGTTATGCGTTATACGTTTTACGTTATTCGTTATACGTTATACGTTATACGTTATACGTTATACGTTATACGTTATACGTTATACGTAATATGTAATGCGTCATACGTTTTACGTTATTCGTTATACCTTTTTCGTTACACGTTATACGTTATACGTTATGCGTTATACGTTATACGTTATACGTTATACGTTATACGTTATACGTTATACGATATACGTTATACGTGATACGTTATACGTTACATGTTATGCGTTATACGTTTTACGTTATTCGTTATACGTTCTTCGTTATACGTTATACGTTATACGTTATACGTTATACGTTATACGTAATATGTAATGCGTCATACGTTTTACGTTATTCGTCATACGTTTTTCGTTACACGTTATACGTTATACGTTATGCGTTATACGTTATACGTTATACGTTATACGTTATACGTTATAGGTTATACGTTATACGTTATACGTTATACGTTATACGTTATACGTTATACGTTATACGTTATACGTGATACGTTATACGTTACATGTTATGCGTTATACGTTTTACGTTATTCGTTATACGTTCTTCGTTACACGTTATACGTTATACGTTATGCGTTATACGTTTTACGTTCTTCGTGATACGTTATACGTTATACATCATACTTTATACGTCATACGGTATACGTTATACGTTATACGTTATACGTTATACGTTATACGTTATACGTTATACGTTATACGTCATAGGTTATACGTTATACGTTATACGTCATACGTTTTACGTTATACGTTATTCGTTATACGTTATACGTTATACGTTATACGTTATACGTTATACGTAATACGTTATACGTTATACGTTATACGTTATACGTTATACGTTATACGTTATACGTTATACGTTATACGTTATACGTTATACGTTATACGGTATACTTTATACGTTATACGTTATACGTTATACGTTATACGTTATACGTTATACGTTATACGTTATACGGTATACGTTATACGTTATACGTTATACGTTATACGTTATACGTTATACGTTATACGTTATACGTTATACGGTATACGTTATACGTTATACGTTATACGTTATACGTTATACGTTATACGTTATACGTTATACGTTATACGTTATACGTTATACGTTATACGTTATACGTTATACGTTATACGTTATACGTTATACGTTATTCGTTATACGTTATACGTTATACGTGAAACGTTATACGTTATACGTTATACGTTATACGTTATACGTTTTTCGTTACAAGTTATACGTTATACGTCATACGTTATAAGTTATACGTCATAAGTTATACGATACACGTTATACGTTATACGAAATATGTAATACGTAATACGTTTTACGTTATTCGTTATACGTTCTTCGTTAAACGTTATACGTTATACGTTATGCGTTATACGTTTTACGTTATTCGTGATACGTTATACGTTATACGTCGTGCGGTATACGTTATACGTTATACGTTATACGTTATACGGTATACGTTATACGTTATACGTTATACGTTATACGTTATACGTTATACGTTATACGTCATACGTTATACGTTATACGTTATACGATATACGTTATACGTTATTCGTTATTCGTCCTTCGTTACACGTTATACGTTATACGTTATGCGTTATACTTTTTGCGTTATTCGTTATACGTTATACGTAATACGTTATACGTTATAGGTCATACGTTATACGTTATACGTTATACTTTATTCGTTATACCTTATACGTTATACGTTATACGTTATACGGCATACGATATACGTTATACGTTATACGTTATACGTTATACGTTATACGTTATACGTTATACGTTATACGTTATACGTTACATGTTATGCGTTATACGTTTTACGTTATTCGTTATACGTTCTTGGTTAAACGTTATACGTTATACGTTATGCGTTATACGTTTTACGTTATTCGTGATACGTTATACGTTACACGTCATACTTTATACGTCATACGGTATACGTTATACGTTATACGTTATACGTTATACGTTATACGTTATACGTTATACGTTATACGTTATACGTTATACGTTATACGTTATACGTTATACGTTATACGTTATACGTTATACGTTATACGGTATACGTTATATGGTATACGTTATACGTTATACGTTATACGTTATACGTTATACGTTATACGTTATTCGTTATACGTTATACGTTATACGGTATACGTTATACGTTATACGTTATACGTTTTACGATATACGTTATACGTTATTCCTTATACGTTATACGTTATACGGTATACGTTATACGTTATACGTTATACGTTATACGTTTTACGATATACGTTATACGTTATACGTTATACGTTCTACGTCATACGTTATGCGTTATACGTTTTACGTTATTCGTTATACGTTATACGTTATACGTTATACGTTATACGTTATACGTTATACGTAATATGTAATGCGTCATACGTTTTACGTTATTCGTTATACCTTTTTCGTTACACGTTATACGTTATACGTTATGCGTTATACGTTATACGTTATACGTTATACGTTATACGTCATACGTTATACGTTATACGTTATACGATATACGTTATACGTTATTCGTTATTCGTCCTTCGTTACACGTTATACGTTATACGTTATGCGTTATACTTTTTGCGTTATTCGTTATACGTTATACGTAATACGTTATACGTTATAGGTCATACGTTATACGTTATACGTTATACTTTATTCGTTATACCTTATACGTTATACGTTATACGTTATACGGCATACGATATACGTTATACGTTATACGTTATACGTTATACGTTATACGTTATACGTTATACGTTATACGTTATACGTTATACGTTACATGTTATGCGTTATACGTTTTACGTTATTCGTTATACGTTCTTGGTTACACGTTATACGTTATACGTTATACGTTATGCGTTATACGTTTTACGTTATTCGTGATACGTTATACGTTATACGTCATACTTTATACGTCATACGGTATACGTTATACGTTATACGTTATACGTTATACGTTATACGTTATACGTTATACGTAATACGTTATACGTTATACGTTATACGTTATACGTTATACGTTATACGTTATACGTTATACGTTATACGTTATACGTTATACGTTATACGTAATACGTTATACGGTATACGTTATACGATATACGTTATACGTTATACGTTATACGTTATACGTTATACGTTATACGTTATACGGTATACGTTATACGTTATACGTTATACGTTATACGTTATACGTAATACGTTATACGTTATACGTTATACGTTATACGTTATTCGTTATACGTTATACGTTATACGTTATACGTTATACGTTATACGTTATACGTTATACGTTATACGTTTTACGATATACGTTATACGTTATACGTTCTACGTTCTACGTTATACGTTATGCGTTATACGTTTTACGTTATTCGTTATACGTTATACGTGAAACGTTATACGTTATACGTTATACGGTATACGTTGTACGTTATACGTTATACGTTATACGTTATACGTTATACGTGAAACGTTATACGTTATACGTTATACGTTATACGTTATACGATATACGTTATGCGTTATTCGTTATACGTTATACGATATACGTTATACGTTATACGTTTTACGATATACGTTATACGTTATACGTTACACGTTATACGTTATACGAAATATGTAATACGTAATACGTTTTACGTTATACGTTTTACTTTACACGTTATACGTTATACGTTATACGTTATACGTTATACGTTATACGTTATACGTTATACGTTATACGTTATTCGTGATACGTTATACGTTACATGTTATGCGTTATACGTTATACGTTATACGTTATACGTTATACGTTATACGTTATACGTTATACGTTATACGTTATACGTTATACGTTATACGTTATACGTTATACGTTATACGTTATACGTTATACGTTATACGTTATACGTTATACGTTATACGTTATACGTTATACGTTATACGTTATACGTTATACGTTATACGTTATACGTTATACGTTATACGTTATACGTTATACGTTATACGTTATACGTTATACGTTATACGTTATACGTTATACGTGATACGTTATACGTTACATGTTATGCGTTATACGTTATACGTTATACGTTATACGTTATACGTTATACGTTATACGTTATACGTTATACGTTATACGTTATACGTTATACGTTATACGTTATAAGGTATACGTTATATGGTATACGTTATACGTTATACGTTATACGTTATACGTTATACGTTATACGTTATTCGTTATACGTTATACGTTATACGGTATACGTTATACGTTATACGTTATACGTTTTACGATATACGTTATACGTTATTCCTTATACGTTATACGTTATACGGTATACGTTATACGTTATACGTTATACGTTATTCGTTTTACGATATACGTTATACGTTATACGTTCTACGTTCTACGTCATACGTTATGCGTTATACGTTTTACGTTATTCGTTATACGTTATACGTTATACGTTATACGTTATACGTTATACGTTATACGTTATACGTAATATGTAATGCGTCATACGTTTTACGTTATTCGTTATACCTTTTTCGTTACACGTTATACGTTATACGTTATGCGTGATACGTTATACGTTATACGTTATACGTTATACGTTATACGTTATACGATATACGTTATACGTGATACGTTATACGTTACATGTTATGCGTTATACGTTTTACGTTATTCGTTATACGTTCTTCGTTATACGTTATAGGTTATACGTTATACGTTATACGTTATACTATATTCGTTATACCTTATACGTTATACGTTATACGTTATACGGTATACGATATACGTTATACGTTATACGTTATACGTCATAGGTTATACGTTATACGTTATACGTTATACGTTATACGTTATACGTTATACGTTATACGTTATACGTTATACGTTATACGTTATACGTTATGCGTTATACGTTATACGTTATGCGTTATACGTTTTACTTTATTCGTTATACGTTATACGTTATACGTTATACGTTATACGTTATACGTAATATGTAATGCGTCATACGTTTTACGTTATTCGTCATACGTTTTTCGTTACACGTTATACGTTATACGTTATGCGTTATACGTTATACGTTATACGTTATACGTTATACGTTATAGGTTATACGTTATACGTTATACGTTATACGTTATACGTTATACGTTATACGTTATACGTTATACGTTATACGTGATACGTTATACGTTACATGTTATGCGTTATACGTTTTACGTTATTCGTTATACGTTCTTCGTTACACGTTATACGTTATACGTTATGCGTTATACGTTTTACGTTCTTCGTGATACGTTATACGTTATACATCATACTTTATACGTCATACGGTATACGTTATACGTTATACGTTATACGTTATACGTTATACGTTATACGTTATACGTCATAGGTTATACGTTATACGTTATACGTCATACGTTTTACGTTATACGTTATTCGTTATACGTTATACGTTATACGTTATACGTTATACGTTATACGTAATACGTTATACGTTATACGTTATACGTTATACGTTATACGTTATACGTTATACGTTATACGTTATACGTTATACGTTATACGTTATACGTTATACGGTATACTTTATACGTTATACGTTATACGTTATACGTTATACGTTATACGTTATACGTTATACGTTATACGGTATACGTTATATGTTATACGTTATACGTTATACGTTATACGTTATACGTTATACGTTATACGTTATACGGTATACGTTATACGTTATACGTTATACGTTATACGTTATACGTTATACGTTATACGTTATACGTTATACGTTATACGTTATACGTTATACGTTATACGTTATACGTTATACGTTATACGTTATACGTTATACGTTATACGTTATTCGTTATACGTTATACGTTATACGTGAAACGTTATACGTTATACGTTATACGTTATACGTTATACGTTTTTCGTTACAAGTTATACGTTATACGTCATACGTTATAAGTTATACGTCATAAGTTATACGATACACGTTATACGTTATACGAAATATGTAATACGTAATACGTTTTACGTTATTCGTTATACGTTCTTCGTTAAACGTTATACGTTATACGTTATGCGTTATACGTTTTACGTTATTCGTGATACGTTATACGTTATACGTCGTGCGGTATACGTTATACGTTATACGTTATACGTTATACGGTATACGTTATATGTTATACGTTATACGTTATACGTTATACGTTATACGTCATACGTTATACGTTATACGTTATACGATATACGTTATACGTTATTCGTTATTCGTCCTTCGTTACACGTTATACGTTATACGTTATGCGTTATACTTTTTGCGTTATTCGTTATACGTTATACGTAATACGTTATACGTTATAGGTCATACGTTATACGTTATACGTTATACTTTATTCGTTATACCTTATACGTTATACGTTATACGTTATACGGCATACGATATACGTTATACGTTATACGTTATACGTTATACGTTATACGTTATACGTTTTACGATATACGTTATACGTTCTACGTTCTACGTTCTACGATATACGTTATACGTTATACGTTATACGTTATACGTTATACGTTATACGTTTTACGATATACGTTATACGTTTTACGTTATACGTTACACGTGATACGTTATACGTTACATGTTATGCGTTATACGTTTTACGTTATTCGTCATACGTTCTTCGTTACACGTTATACGTTATAGGTTATACGTTATACGTTATACGTTATACGTTATACGTTATACGTTATACGTTATACGTTATACGTTATACGTTATACGTTATACGTTATACGTTTTACGATATACGTTATACGTTATACGATATACGTTATGCGTTATTCGTTATACGTTATACGATATACGTTATACGTTATACGTTTTACGATATACGTTATACGTTATACGTTACACGTTATACGTTATACGAAATATGTAATACGTAATACGTTTTACGTTATACGTTTTACTTTACACGTTATACGTTATACGTTATACGTTATACGTTATACGTTATACGTTATACGTTATACGTTATACGTTATACGTTATACGTTATACGTTATACGTTATACGTTATACGTTTTACGATATACGTTATACGTTCTACGTTCTACGTTCTACGATATACGTTATACGTTATACGTTATACGTTATACGTTATACGTTTTACGTTACACGTTATACGTTATACGTTATACGTTATACGTTATACGTTATACGTTATACGTTATACGTTATACGTTATACGTTATACGTTATACGTAATACGTTATACGTTATACGTTCTACGATATACGTCATACGTTATACGTTATACGTTATACGTTATACGTTATACGTTTTACGATATACGTTATACGTTTTACGTTATACGTTACACGTGATACGTTATACGTTACATGTTATGCGTTATACGTTTTACGTTATTCGTCATACGTTCTTCGTTACACGTTATACGTTATAGGTTATACGTTATAGGTTATACGTTATACGTTATACGTTATACGTTATACGTTATACGTTATACGTTATACGTTATACGTTATACGTTATACGTCATAGGTTATACGTTATACGTTATACGTTATACGTTATACGTTATACGTTATACGTTATACGTTATACGTTATACGTTATACGTTATACGTTATACGGTATACGTTATACGATATACGTTATACGTTATACGTTATACGTTATACGTTATACGTTATACGTTATACGGTATACGTTATACGTTATACGTTATACGTTATACGTTATACGTAATACGTTATACGTTATACGTTATACGTTATACGTTATACGTTATACGTTATACGTTATACGTTATACGTTATACGTTATACGTTATACGTTATACGTTATACGTTATACGTTATACGTTTTACGATATACGTTATACATTATACGTTCTACGTTCTACGTTATACGTTATGCGTTATACGTTTTACGTTATTCGTTATACGTTATACGTGAAACGTTATACGTTATACGTTATACGGTATACGTTGTACGTTATACGTTATACGTTATACGTTATACGTTATACGTGAAACGTTATACGTTATACGTTATACGTTATACGTTATAGGATATACGTTATGCGTTATTCGTTATACGTTATACGATATACGTTATACGTTATACGTTTTACGATATACGTTATACGTTATACGTTACACGTTATAGGTTATACGAAATATGTAATACGTAATACGTTTTACGTTGTACGTTTTACGTTACACGTTATACGTTATACGTTATACGTTATACGTTATACGTTATACGTTATACGTTATACGTTATACGTTATACGTTATACGTTATACGTTATACGTTTTACGATATACGTTATACGTTCTACGTTCTACGTTCTACGATATACGTTATACGTTATACGTTATACGTTATACGTTATACGTTTTACGTTACACGTTATACGTTATACGTTATACGTTATACGTTATACGTTATACGTTATACGTTATACGTTATACGTTATACGTTATACGTTATACGTTATACGTGAAACGTTATACGTTATACGTTATACGGTATACGTTATACGTTTTACGTTACACGTTATACGTTATACGTTATACGTTATACGTTATACGTTATACGTTATACGTTATACGTTATACGTTATACGTTATAGGTTATACGTTATACGTTATACGTTATACGTTATACGTTATACGTTATACGTTATACGTTATACGTTATACGTTATACGTTATACGTAATATGTAATGAGTCATACGTTTTACGTTATTCGTTATACGTTTTTCGTTACAAGTTCTACGTTATACGTTATACGTTATACGTTATAAGTTATACGTCATGAGTTATACGATACACGTTATACGTTATACGAAATATGTAATACGTAATACGTTTTACGTTATTCGTTATACGTTATACGTTATACGTTATACGTTATACGTTATAAGTTATACGTCATACGTTATACGTTATACGTTATACGTTATACGATATACGTTATACGTTATTCGTTATACGTTCTTCGTTTCACGTAATACGTTATACGTTATGCGTTATACGTTTTACGTTATTCGTTATACGTTATACGTTATACGTTATACGTTATACGTTATACGTTATACGTTATACGATATACGTTATACGTTATTCGTTATTCGTTATACGTTCTTCGTTACAGGTTATACGTTATACGTTATGCGTTATACGTTTTACGTTATTCGTTATACGTTATACGTTATAAGTTATACGTTATACGTTATACGTTATGCGTAATATGTAATGCGTCATACGTTTTACGTTATTCGTTATACGTTTTTCGTTACAAGTTATACGTTATACGTTATACGTTATACGTTATACGTTATACGTTATACGTTATACGTTATACGTTATACGTTATACGTGTTACGTTATTCGTTATACGTTATACGTTATACGTTATACGTTATACGTTATACGTTATAGGTTATACGTTATACGTTATACGTTATACGATATACGTTATACGTTATACGTTATACGTTATACGTTATACGTTATACGTTATACGTTATACGTTATACGTTATACGATATACGTTATGCGTTATTCGTTATACGTTCTTCGTTACACGTTATACGTTATACGTTACACGTTATTCGTAATACGTTATACGTGATACGTTACACGTTGTACGTTATACGTTATACGTTATACGTTATACGTTATACGTTATACGTCATACGTTATACGTTATACGTTATACGTTATGCGTTATACGTTTTACGTAATTCGTGATACGTTATACGTAATACGTTATACGTTATACGTTATACGTTACACGGTATACGTTATACGTTATACCTTATACGTTATACGTTATACGTTATACGTTATACGTTATACGATATACGTTATGCGTTATTCGTTATACGTTCTTCGTTACACGTTATACGTTATACGTTACACGTTATTCGTAATACGTTATACGTGATACGTTACACGTTGTACGTTATACGTTATACGTTATACGTTATACGTTATACGTTATACGTCATACGTTATACGTTATACGTTATACGTTATACGATATACGTTATACGTTATTCGTTATACGTTCTTCGTCACACGTTATACGCTATACGTTATGCGTTTTACGTTTTACGTTATACGTCATACGTTATACGTTATACGTTATACGTTATACGATATACGTTATACGTTATTCGTTATACGTTCTTCGGTACACGTTATACGTTATACGTTATGCGTTATACGTTTTACGTTATTCGTTATACGTTATACGTTATACGTTATACGTTATACGTTACACGTTATACGTTATACGTAATATATAATGCGTCATACGTTTTACGTTATTCGTTTTTCGTTACAAGTTATACGTTGTACGTTATACGTTATACGTTATAAGTTATACGTTATACGTTATAAGTTATACGTCATAAGTTATACGATACACGTTATACGTTATACGTCATAAGTTATACGACACACGTTATACGTTATACGAAATATGTAATACGTAATACGTTTTACGTTATTCGTTACACGTTCTTCGTTACACGTTATACGTTATACGTTATACGTTATACGTTATACGTTATACGTTATACGTTATACGTTATACGTTATACGTGTTACGTTATTCGTTATGCGTTATACGTTATACGTTATACGTTATACGTTATGCGTAATATGTAATGCGTCATACGTTTTACGTTATTCGTTATACGTTTTTCGTTACAAATTATACGTTATACGTTATACGTTATACGTTATACGTTATACGTTATAAGTTGTACGTCATAAGTTATACGATACACGTTATACGTTATACGAAATATGTAATACGTAATACGTTTTACGTTATTCGTTACACGTTCTTCGTTACACGTTATACGTTATACGTTATACGTTATACGTTATACGTTATACGTTATACGTTATACGTTATACGTTATACGTGTTACGTTATTCGTTATGCGTTATACGTTATACGTTATACGTTATACGTTATACGATATACGTTATACGTTATTCGTTATACGTTCTTCGTTACACGTTATACGTTATACCTTATGCGTTATACATTTGCGTTATTAGTTACACGTTATACGTTATGCGTAATATGTAACGCGTCATACGCTTTACGTTATTCGTTATACGTTTTTCGTTACAAGTTATACGTTATACGTCATACGTTATAAGTTATACGTCATAAGTTATACGATACACGTTATACGTTATACGAAATATGTAATACGTAATACGTTTTACGTTATTCGTTATACGTTCTTCGTTACACGTTATACGTTATACGTTATGCGTTATACGTTTTACGTTATTCGTGATACGTTATACGTTATACGTCGTGCGGTATACGTTATACGTTATACGTTATGCGTTATACGTTATACGTTATACGTTATACGTTATACGTTATACGTTATACGTTATACGTTATACGTTATACGTCATACGTTATACGTTATACGTTATACGATATACGTTATACGTTATTCGTTATACGATATACGTTATGCGTTATTCGTTATACGTTATACGTTATACGTTATACGTTATACGTTATACGTTATACGTAATATGTAATGAGTCATACGTTTTACGTTATTCGTTATACGTTTTTCGTTACAAGTTCTACGTTATACGTTATACGTTATACGTTATAAGTTATACGTCATGAGTTATACGATACACGTTATACGTTATACGAAATATGTAATACGTAATACGTTTTACGTTATTCGTTATACGTTATACGTTATACGTTATACGTTATACGTTATACGTTATACGTTATACGTCATACGTTATACGTTATACGTTATACGTTATACGCTATACGTTATACGTTATTCGTTATACGTTCTTCGATTCACGTTATACGTTATACGTTATGCGTTATACGTTTTACGTTATTTGTTATACGTTATACGCTATACGTTATACGTTATACGTTATACGTTATACGTTATACGATATACGTTATACGTTATTCGTTATTCGTTATACGTTCTTCGTTACACGTTATACGTTATACGTTATGCGTTATACGTTTTACGTTATTCGTTATACGTTATAAGTTATACGTTATACGTAATACGTTATGCGTAATATGCTATGCGTCATACGTTTTACGTTATTCGTTATACGTTTTTCGTTACAAGTTATACGTTTTTCGTTACAAGTTATACGTTATACGTTATACGATATACGTTATACGTTATAAGTTATACGTCATAAGTTATACGATACACGTTATACGTTATACGAAATATGTAATACGTAATACGTTTTACGTTATTCGTTATACGTTCTCCGTTACACGTTATACGTTATACGTTATGCGTTATACGTTTTACGTTATTCGTGATACGTTATACGTTATACGTTATACGTTATACGTTATACGTTATACGGTATACGTTATACGTTATACCTTATACGTTATACGTTATACGTTATACGTTATACGTTATACGATATACGTTATGCGTTATTCGTTATACGTTCTTCGTTACACATTATACGTTATACGTTGCACGTTATTCGTAATACGTTATACGTGATACGTTACACGTTGTACGTTATACGTTATACGTTATACGTTATACGTTATACGTTATACGTCATACGTTATACGTTATATGTTATACGCTATACGATATACGTTATACGTTATTCGTTATACGTTCTTCGTCACACGTTATACGCTATACGTTATGCGTTTTACGTTTTACGTTATACGTCATACGTTATACGTTATACGTTATACGTTATACGATATACGTTATACGTTATTCGTTATACGTTCTTCGGTACACGTTATACGTTATACGTTATGCGTTATACGTTTTACGTTATTCGTTATACGTTATACGTTATACATTATACGTTACACGTTATACGTTATACGTAATATATAATGCGTCATACGTTTTACGTTATTCGTTTTTCGTTAGAAGTTATACGTTGTACGTTATACGTTATACGTTATAAGTTATACGTTATACGTTATAAGTTATACGTCATAAGTTATACGATACACGTTATACGTTATACGTCATAAGTTATACGATACACGTTATACGTTATACGAAATATGTAATACGTAATACGTTTTACGTTATTCGTTACACGTTCTTCGTTACACGTTATACGTTATACGTTATACGTTATACGTTATACGTTATACGTTATACGTTATACGTTATACGTTATACGTTATACGTTATACGTTATACGTTATACGTTATACGTTATACGATATACGTTATACGTTATTCGTTATACGTTCTTCGTTACACGTTATACGTTATACCTTATGCGTTATACATTTGCGTTATTAGTTACACGTTATACGTTATGCGTAATATGTAACGCGTCATACGCTTTACGTTATTCGTTATACGTTTTTCGTTACAAGATATACGTTATACGTCATACGTTATAAGTTATACGTCATAAGTTATACGATACACGTTATACGTTATACGAAATATGTAATACGTAATACGTTTTACGTTATTCGTTATACGTTCTTCGTTACACGTTATACGTTATACGTTATGCGTTATACGTTTTACGTTATTCGTGATACGTTATACGTTATACGTCGTGCGGTATACGTTATACGTTATACGTTATGCGTTATACGTTATACGTTATACGTTATACGATATACGTTATACGTTATACGTTATACGTTATACGTTATACGTCATACGTTATACGTTATACGTTATACGATATACGTTATACGTTATTCGTTATACGTCCTTCGTTACACGTTATACGTTATACGTTATACGTCATACTTTATACGTCATACGGTATACGTTATACGTTATACGTTATACGTTATACGTTATACGTTATACGTTATACGTTATACGTTATACGTTATACGTTATACGTTATACGTGATACGTTATACGTAATACGTTATACGTTATACGTTATACGTTATACGTTATACGTTATACGTTATACGTTATACGTTATACGTTATACGTTATACGTTATACGTTATACGTTATACGTTATACGTTATACGTTTTACGATGTACGTTATACGTTATACGTTCTACGTTCTACGTTATACGTTATGCGTTACACGTTTTACGTTATTCGTTATACGTTATACGTGAAACGTTATACGTTGTACGTTATACGTTATACGTTATACGTTATACGTTATACGTTATACTTTATACGTTATACGTTATACGTTATACGTTATATGTTATACGTTATACGTTATACGTTATACGGTATACGTTATACGTTATAAGTTATACGTTATACGTTATACGTTATACGTTATACGTTATACGTTATACGGTATACGTTATACGTTATACGTTATACGTAATACGTTATACGTTATACGTTATACGTTATACGTTATACGTTATACGTTATACGTTATACGTTATACGTTATACGTTTTACGTTATACGTTATACATCATAGGTTATACGTTATACGTTATACGTTATACGTTATACGTTATACGTTATACGTTTTACGATATACGTTATACGTTATACGTTCTACGTTCTACGTTATACGTTATACGTTATACGTTATACGTTATACGTTATACGTTACACGTTATACGTTATTCGTTATACGTTTTTCGTTACAAGTTATACGTTATACGTTATACGTTATACGTTATAAGTTATACGTCATAAGTTATACGATACACGTTATACGTTATACGAAATATGTAATACGTAATACGTTTTACGTTATTCGTTATACGTTCTCCGTTACACGTTATACGTTATACGTTACGCGTTATACGTTTTACGTTATTCGTGATAGGTTATACGTTATATGTTATACGTTATACGTTATACGTTACACGGTATACGTTATACGTTATACCTTATACGTTATACGTTATACGTTATACGTTATACGTTATACGATATACGTTATGCGTTATTCGTTATACGTTCTTCGTTACACGTTATACGTTATACGTTACACGTTATTCGTAATACGTTATACGTGATACGTTACACGTTGTACGTTATACGTTATACGTTATACGTTATACGTTATACGTTATACGTCATACGTTATACGTTATACGTTATACGTTATACGATATACGTTATACGTTATTCGTTATACGTTCTTCGTCACACGTTATACGCTATACGTCATGCGTTTTACGTTTTACGTTATACGTCATACGTTATACGTTATACGTTATACGTTATACGATATACGTTATACGTTATTCGTTATACGTTCTTCGGTACACGTTATACGTTATTCGTTATTCGTTTTTCGTTACAAGTTATACGTTGTACGTTATATGTTATACGTTATAAGTTATACGTTATACGTTATAAGTTATACGTCATAAGCTATACGATACACGTTATACGTTATACGTCATAAGTTATACGATACACGTTATACGTTATACGAAATATGTAATACGTAATACGTTTTACGTTATTCGTTACACGTTCTTCGTTACACGTTATACGTTATACGTTATACGTTATACGTTATACGTTATACGTTATGCGTTATACGTTATACGTTATACGTGTTACGTTATTCGTTATGCGTTATACGTTATACGTTATACGTTATACGTTATGCGTAATATGTAATGCGTCATACGTTTTACGTTATTCGTTATACGTTTTTCGTTACAAATTATACGTTATACGTTATACGTTATACGTTATACGTTATACGTTATAAGTTGTACGTCATAAGTTATACGATACACGTTATACGTTATACGAAATATGTAATACGTAATACGTTTTACGTTATTCGTTACACGTTCTTCGTTACACGTTATACGTTATACGTTATACGTTATACGTTATACGTTATACGTTATACGTTATACGTTATACGTTATACGTTATACGTTATACGTTATACGTTATACGTTATACGTTATACGTTATACGTGTTACGTTATTCGTTATGCGTTATACGTTATACGTTATACGTTATACGTTATGCGTAATATGTAATGCGTCATACGTTTTACGTTATTCGTTATACGTTTTTCGTTACAAATTATACGTTATACGTTATACGTTATACGTTATACGTTATACGATATACGTTATACGTTATACGTTATACGTTCTTCGTCACACGTTATACGCTATACGTTATGCGTTTTACGTTTTACGTTATACGTCATACGTTATACGTTATACGTTATACGTTATACGATATACGTTATACGTTATTCGTTATACGTTCTTCGGTACACGTTATACGTTATACGTTATACGTTATACGTTATACGTTATACGTTATACGTTATACGTTATACGTTATACGTTATACGTTATACGTTATACGTTATACGTTATACGTTATACGTTATACGATATACGTTATACGTTATTCGTTATACGTTCTTCGTTACACGTTATACGTTATACCTTATGCGTTATACATTTGCGTTATTAGTTACACGTTATACGTTATGCGTAATATGTAACGCGTCATACGCTTTACGTTATTCGTTATACGTTTTTCGTTACAAGTTATACGTTATACGTCATACGTTATAAGTTATACGTCATAAGTTATACGATACACGTTATACGTTATACGAAATATGTAATACGTAATACGTTTTACGTTATTCGTTACACGTTCTTCGTTACACGTTATACGTTATACGTTATACGTTATACGTTATACGTTATACGTTATACGTTATACGTTATACGTTATACGTTATACGTTATACGTTATACGTTATACGATATACGTTATACGTTATTCGTTATACGTTCTTCGTTACACGTTATACGTTATACCTTATGCGTTATACATTTGCGTTATTAGTTACACGTTATACGTTATGCGTAATATGTAACGCGTCATACGCTTTACGTTATTCGTTATACGTTTTTCGTTACAAGTTATACGTTATACGTCATACGTTATAAGTTATACGTCATAAGTTATACGATACACGTTATACGTTATACGAAATATGTAATACGTAATACGTTTTACGTTATTCGTTATACGTTCTTCGTTACACGTTATACGTTATACGTTATGCGTTATACGTTTTACGTTATTCGTGATACGTTATACGTTATACGTCGTGCGGTATACGTTATACGTTATACGTTATGCGTTATACGTTATACGTTATACGTTATACGTTATACGTTATACGTTATACGTTATACGTTATACGTTATACGTTATACGTCATACGTTATACGTTATACGTTATACGATATACGTTATACGTTATTCGTTATACGTCCTTCGTTACACGTTATACGTTATACGTTATGCGTTATACGTTTTACGTTATTCGTGATACGTTATACTTTATACGTTATACGTTATACGTTATACGTTATACGGTATACGTTATACGTTATACCTTATACGTTATACGTTATACGTTATACGTTATACGTTATACGTTATACGATATACGTTATGCGTTATTCGTTATACGTTATACGTTATACGTTTTACGTTACACGTTATACGTTATACGTTATACGTTATACGTTATACGTTATACGTTATACGTTATACGTTATACGTTATACGTTATACGTTATACGTTATACGTTATACGTTATACGTTATACGGTATACGTTATACGTTATACCTTATACGTTATACGTTATACCTTATACGTTATACGTTATACGTTATACGATATACGTTATGCGTTATTCGTTATACGTTCTTCGTTACACGTTATACGTTATACGTTACACGTTATTCGTAATACGTTATACGTGATACGTTACACGTTGTACGTTATACGTTATACGTTATACGTTATACGTTATACGTTATACGTCATACGTTATACGTTATACGTTATACGTTATACGATATACGTTATACGTTATACGTTATACGTTCTTCGTCACACGTTATACGCTATACGTTATGCGTTTTACGTTTTACGTTATACGTCATACGTTATACGTTATACGTTATACGTTATACGATATACGTTATACGTTATTCGTTATACGTTCTTCGGTACACGTTATACGTTATACGTTATGCGTTATACGTTTTACGTTATTCGTTATACGTTATACGTTATTCGTTATACGTTACACGTTATACGTTATACGTAATATATAATGCGTCATACGTTTTACGTTATTCGTTTTTCGTTACAAGTTATACGTTGTACGTTATACGTTATACGTTATAAGTTATACGTTATACGTTATACGTGATACGTTATGTGTTATACTTTTTGCGTTATTCGTTATACGTTATACGTTATACGTTATAGGTTATACGTTATACGTTATACGTTATACTTTATTCGTTATACCTTATACGTTATACGTTATACGTTATACGGTATACGATATACGTTATACGTTATACGTTATACGTTATACGTTATACGTTATACGTTATACGTTACAGGTTATGCGTTATACGTTTTACGTTATTCGTTATACGTTCTTCGTTACACGTTATACGTTATACGTTATGCGTTATACGTTTTACGTTATTCGTGATACGTTATACGTTATACGTCATACTTTATACGTCATACGGTATACGTTATACGTTATACGTTATACGTTATACGTTATACGTTATACGTTATACGTTATACGTTATACGTTATACGTTATACGTTATACGTGATACGTTATACGTTACATGTTACGCGTTATACGTTTTACGTTATTCGTTATACGTTCTTCGTTACACGTTATACGTTATAGGTTATACGTTATACGTTATACGTTAAACGTTATACGTTATACGTTATACGTTATACGTTATACGTTATACGTTATACGTCATAGGTTATACGTTATACGTTATACGTCATACGTTTTACGTTATACGTTATTCGTTATACGTTATACGTTATACGTTATACGTTATACGTAATACGTTATACGTTATACGTTATACGTTATACGTTATACGTTATACGTTATACGTTATACGTTATACGTTATACGTTATACGTTATACGTTATACGTTATACGTTTTACGATATACGTTATACGTTATACGTTCTACGTTCTACGTTATACGTTATGCGTTACACGTTTTACGTTATTCGTTATACGTTATACGTGAAACGTTATACGTTGTACGTTATACGTTATACGTTATACGTTATACGTTATACGTTATACTTTATACGTTATACGTTATACGTTATACGTTATACGTTATACGTTATACGTTATACGGTATACGTTATACGTTATAAGTTATACGTTATACGTTATACGTTATACGTTATACGTTATACGTTATACGGTATACGTTATACGTTATACGTTATACGTAATACGTTATACGTTATACGTTATACGTTATACGTTATACGTTATACGTTATACGTTATACGTTATACGTTATACGTTTTACGTTATACGTTATACATCATAGGTTATACGTTATACGTTATACGTTATACGTTATACGTTATACGTTATACGTTTTACGATATACGTTATACGTTATACGTTCTACGTTCTACGTTATACGTTATACGTTATACGTTATACGTTATACGTTATACGTTACACGTTATACGTTATTCGTTATACGTTTTTCGTTACAAGTTATACGTTATACGTTATACGTTATACGTTATACGTTATAAGTTATACGTCATAAGTTATACGATACACGTTATACGTTATACGAAATATGTAATACGTAATACGTTTTACGTTATTCGTTATACGTTCTCCGTTACACGTTATACGTTATACGTTATGCGTTATACGTTTTACGTTATTCGTGATACGTTATACGTTATACGTTATACGTTATACGTTATACGTTACACGGTATACGTTATACGTTATACCTTATACGTTATACGTTATACGTTATACGTTATACGTTATACGATATACGTTATGCGTTATTCGTTATACGTTCTTCGTTACACGTTATACGTTATACGTTACACGTTATTCGTAATACGTTATACGTGATACGTTACACGTTGTACGTTATACGTTATACGTTATACGTTATACGTTATACGTTATACGTCATACGTTATACGTTATACGTTATACGTTATACGATATACGTTATACGTTATTCGTTATACGTTCTTCGTCACACGTTATACGCTATACGTCATGCGTTTTACGTTTTACGTTATACGCCATACGTTATACGTTATACGTTATACGTTATACGATATACGTTATACGATATTCGTTATACGTTCTTCGGTACACGTTATACGTTATACGTTATGCGTTATACGTTTTACGTTATTCGTTATACGTTATACGTTATACGTTATACGTTACACGTTATACGTTATACGTAATATATAATGCGTCATACGTTTTACGTTATTCGTTTTTCGTTACAAGTTATACGTTGTACGTTATACGTTATACGTTATAAGTTATACGGTATACGTTATAAGTTATACGTCATAAGTTATACGATACACGTTATACGTTATACGTCATAAGTTATACGATACACGTTATACGTTATACGAAATATGTAATACGTAATACGTTTTACGTTATTCGTTACACGTTCTTCGTTACACGTTGTACGTTATACGTTATACGTTATACGTTATACGTTATACGTTATACGTTATACGTTATACGTTATACGTGTTACGTTATTCGTTATGCGTTATACGTTATACGTTATACGTTATACGTTATGCGTAATATGTAATGCGTCATACGTTTTACGTTATTCGTTATACGTTTTTCGTTACAAATTATACGTTATACGTTATACGTTATACGTTATACGTTATACGTTATAAGTTGTACGTCATAAGTTATACGATACACGTTATACGTTATACGAAATATGTAATACGTAATACGTTTTACGTTATTCGTTACACGTTCTTCGTTACACGTTATACGTTATACGTTATACGTTATACGTTATACGTTATACGTTATACGTTATACGTTATACGTTATACGTTATACGTTATACGTTATACGTTATACGTTATACGTTATACGTGTTACGTTATTCGTTATGCGTTATACGTTATACGTTATACGTTATACGTTATGCGTAATATGTAATGCGTCATACGTTTTACGTTATTCGTTATACGTTTTTCGTTACAAATTATACGTTATACGTTATACGTTATACGTTATACGTTATACGATATACGTTATACGTTATACGTTATACGTTCTTCGTCACACGTTATACGCTATACGTTATGCGTTTTACGTTTTACGTTATACGTCATACGTTATACGTTATACGTTATACGTTATACGATATACGTTATACGTTATTCGTTATACGTTCTTCGGTACACGTTATACGTTATACGTTATACGTTATACGTTATACGTTATACGTTATACGTTATTCGTTATACGTTATACGTTATACGTTATACGTTATACGTTATACGTTATACGTTATACGATATACGTTATACGTTATTCGTTATACGTCCTTCGTTACACGTTATACGTTATACCTTATGCGTTATACATTTGCGTTATTAGTTACACGTTATACGTTATGCGTAATATGTAACGCGTCATACGCTTTACGATATTCGTTATACGTTTTTCGTTACAAGTTATACGTTATACGTCATACGTTATAAGTTATACGTCATAAGTTATACGATACACGTTATACGTTATACGAAATATGTAATACGTAATACGTTTTACGTTATTCGTTACACGTTCTTCGTTACACGTTATACGTTATACGTTATACGTTATACGTTATACGTTATACGTTATACGTTATACGTTATACGTTATACGTTATACGTTATACGTTATACGTTATACGATATACGTTATACGTTATTCGTTATACGGTCTTCGTTACACGTTATACGTTATACCTTATGCGTTATACATTTGCGTTATTAGTTACACGTTATACGTTATGCGTAATATGTAACGCGTCATACGCTTTACGTTATTCGTTATACGTCTTTCGTTACAAGTTATACGTTATACGTCATACGTTATAAGTTATACGTCATAAGTTATACGATACACGTTATACGTTATACGAAATATGTAATACGCAATACGTTTTACGTTATTCGTTATACGTTCTTCGTTACACGTTATACGTTATACGTTATGCGTTATACGTTTTACGTTATTCGTGATACGTTATACGTTATACATCATACTTTATACGTCATACGGTATACGTTATACGTTATACGTTATACGTTATACGTTATACGTGATACGTTATACGTTACATGTTATGCGTTATACGTTTTACGTTATTCGTTATACGTTCTTCGTTACACGTTATACGTTATACGTTATGCGTTATACGTTTTACGTTCTTCGTGATACGTTATACGTTATACATCATACTTTATACGTCATACGGTATACGTTATACGTTATACGTTATACGTTATACGTTATACGTTATACGTTATACGTTATACGTCATAGGTTATACGTTATACGTTATACGTCATACGTTTTACGTTATACGTTATTCGTTATACGTTATACGTTATACGTTATACGTTATACGTTATACGTAATACGTTATACGTTATACGTTATACGTTATACGTTATACGTTATACGTTATACGTTATACGTTATACGTTATACGTTATACGTTATACGGTATACTTTATACGTTATACGTTATACGTTATACGTTATACGTTATACGTTATACGTTATACGTTATACGGTATACGTTATACGTTATACGTTATACGTTATACGTTATACGTTATACGTTATACGTTATACGTTATACGGTATACGTTATACGTTATACGTTATACGTTATACGTTATACGTTATACGTTATACGTTATACGTTATACGTTATACGTTATACGTTATACGTTATACGTTATACGTTATACGTTATACGTTATACGTTATTCGTTATACGTTATACGTTATACGTGAAACGTTATACGTTATACGTTATACGTTATACGTTATACGTTTTTCGTTACAAGTTATACGTTATACGTCATACGTTATAAGTTATACGTCATAAGTTATACGATACACGTTATACGTTATACGAAATATGTAATACGTAATACGTTTTACGTTATTCGTTATACGTTCTTCGTTAAACGTTATACGTTATACGTTATGCGTTATACGTTTTACGTTATTCGTGATACGTTATACGTTATACGTCGTGCGGTATACGTTATACGTTATACGTTATACGTTATACGGTATACGTTATACGTTATACGTTATACGTTATACGTTATACGTTATACGTTATACGTCATACGTTATACGTTATACGTTATACGATATACGTTATACGTTATTCGTTATTCGTCCTTCGTTACACGTTATACGTTATACGTTATGCGTTATACTTTTTGCGTTATTCGTTATACGTTATACGTAATACGTTATACGTTATAGGTCATACGTTATACGTTATACGTTATACTTTATTCGTTATACCTTATACGTTATACGTTATACGTTATACGGCATACGATATACGTTATACGTTATACGTTATACGTTATACGTTATACGTTATACGTTATACGTTATACGTTATACGTTACATGTTATGCGTTATACGTTTTACGTTATTCGTTATACGTTCTTGGTTAAACGTTATACGTTATACGTTATGCGTTATACGTTTTACGTTATTCGTGATACGTTATACGTTACACGTCATACTTTATACGTCATACGGTATACGTTATACGTTATACGTTATACGTTATACGTTATACGTTATACGTTATACGTTATACGTTATACGTTATACGTTATACGTTATACGTTATACGTTATACGTTATACGTTATACGTTATACGGTATACGTTATATGGTATACGTTATACGTTATACGTTATACGTTATACGTTATACGTTATACGTTATTCGTTATACGTTATACGTTATACGGTATACGTTATACGTTATACGTTATACGTTTTACGATATACGTTATACGTTATTCCTTATACGTTATACGTTATACGGTATACGTTATACGTTATACGTTATACGTTATACGTTTTACGATATACGTTATACGTTATACGTTATACGTTCTACGTCATACGTTATGCGTTATACGTTTTACGTTATTCGTTATACGTTATACGTTATACGTTATACGTTATACGTTATACGTTATACGTAATATGTAATGCGTCATACGTTTTACGTTATTCGTTATACCTTTTTCGTTACACGTTATACGTTATACGTTATGCGTTATACGTTATACGTTATACGTTATACGTTATACGTCATACGTTATACGTTATACGTTATACGATATACGTTATACGTTATTCGTTATTCGTCCTTCGTTACACGTTATACGTTATACGTTATGCGTTATACTTTTTGCGTTATTCGTTATACGTTATACGTAATACGTTATACGTTATAGGTCATACGTTATACGTTATACGTTATACTTTATTCGTTATACCTTATACGTTATACGTTATACGTTATACGGCATACGATATACGTTATACGTTATACGTTATACGTTATACGTTATACGTTATACGTTATACGTTATACGTTATACGTTATACGTTACATGTTATGCGTTATACGTTTTACGTTATTCGTTATACGTTCTTGGTTACACGTTATACGTTATACGTTATACGTTATGCGTTATACGTTTTACGTTATTCGTGATACGTTATACGTTATACGTCATACTTTATACGTCATACGGTATACGTTATACGTTATACGTTATACGTTATACGTTATACGTTATACGTTATACGTTATACGTTATACGTTATACGTTATACGTTATACGTTATACGTTATACGCGATACGTTATACGTTACATGTTACGCGTTATACGTTTTACGTTATTCGTTATACGTTCTTCGTTACACGTTATACGTTATAGGTTATACGTTATACGTTACACATTATACGTTATACGTTATACGTTATACGTTATACGTTATACGTTATACGTTATACGTTATACGTTATACGTTATACGTTATACGTTATACGTTATACGTTTTACGATATACGTTATACGTTCTACGTTCTACGTTCTACGATATACGTTATACGTTATACGTTATACGTTATACGTTATACGTTATACGTTTTACGATATACGTTATACGTTTTACGTTATACGTTACACGTGATACGTTATACGTTACATGTTATGCGTTATACGTTTTACGTTATTCGTCATACGTTCTTCGTTACACGTTATACGTTATAGGTTATACGTTATACGTTATACGTTATACGTTATACGTTATACGTTATACGTTATACGTTATACGTTATACGTTATACGTTATACGTCATAGGTTATACGTTATACGTTATACGTCATACGTTTTACGTTATACGTTATTCGTTATACGTTATACGTTATACGTTATACGTTATACGTAATACGTTATACGTTATTCGTTATACGTTATACGTTATACGTTATACGTTATACGTTATACGTTATACGTTATACGTTATACGTTATACGTAATACGTTATACGGTATACGTTATACGATATACGTTATACGTTATACGTTATACGTTATACGTTATACGTTATACGTTATACGGTATACGTTATACGTTATACGTTATACGTTATACGTTATACGTAATACGTTATACGTTATACGTTATACGTTATACGTTATTCGTTATACGTTATACGTTATACGTTATACGTTATACGTTATACGTTATACGTTATACGTTATACGTTTTACGATATACGTTATACGTTATACGTTCTACGTTCTACGTTATACGTTATGCGTTATACGTTTTACGTTATTCGTTATACGTTATACGTGAAACGTTATACGTTATACGTTATACGGTATACGTTGTACGTTATACGTTATACGTTATACGTTATACGTTATACGTGAAACGTTATACGTTATACGTTATACGTTATACGTTATACGATATACGTTATGCGTTATTCGTTATACGTTATACGATATACGTTATACGTTATACGTTTTACGATATACGTTATACGTTATACGTTACACGTTATACGTTATACGAAATATGTAATACGTAATACGTTTTACGTTATACGTTTTACTTTACACGTTATACGTTATACGTTATACGTTATACGTTATACGTTATACGTTATACGTTATACGTTATACGTTATTCGTGATACGTTATACGTTACATGTTATGCGTTATACGTTATACGTTATACGTTATACGTTATACGTTATACGTTATACGTTATACGTTATACGTTATACGTTATACGTTATACGTTATACGTTATACGTTATACGTTATACGTTATACGTTATACGTTATACGTTATACGTTATACGTTATACGTTATACGTTATACGTTATACGTTATACGTTATACGTTATACGTTATACGTTATACGTTATACGTTATACGTTATACGTTATACGTTATACGTTATACGTTATACGTTATACGTGATACGTTATACGTTACATGTTATGCGTTATACGTTATACGTTATACGTTATACGTTATACGTTATACGTTATACGTTATACGTTATACGTTATACGTTATACGTTATACGTTATACGTTATAAGGTATACGTTATATGGTATACGTTATACGTTATACGTTATACGTTATACGTTATACGTTATACGTTATTCGTTATACGTTATACGTTATACGGTATACGTTATACGTTATACGTTATACGTTTTACGATATACGTTATACGTTATTCCTTATACGTTATACGTTATACGGTATACGTTATACGTTATACGTTATACGTTATTCGTTTTACGATATACGTTATACGTTATACGTTCTACGTTCTACGTCATACGTTATGCGTTATACGTTTTACGTTATTCGTTATACGTTATACGTTATACGTTATACGTTATACGTTATACGTTATACGTTATACGTAATATGTAATGCGTCATACGTTTTACGTTATTCGTTATACCTTTTTCGTTACACGTTATACGTTATACGTTATGCGTGATACGTTATACGTTATACGTTATACGTTATACGTTATACGTTATACGATATACGTTATACGTGATACGTTATACGTTACATGTTATGCGTTATACGTTTTACGTTATTCGTTATACGTTCTTCGTTATACGTTATAGGTTATACGTTATACGTTATACGTTATACTATATTCGTTATACCTTATACGTTATACGTTATACGTTATACGGTATACGATATACGTTATACGTTATACGTTATACGTCATAGGTTATACGTTATACGTTATACGTTATACGTTATACGTTATACGTTATACGTTATACGTTATACGTTATACGTTATACGTTATACGTTATGCGTTATACGTTATACGTTATGCGTTATACGTTTTACTTTATTCGTTATACGTTATACGTTATACGTTATACGTTATACGTTATACGTAATATGTAATGCGTCATACGTTTTACGTTATTCGTCATACGTTTTTCGTTACACGTTATACGTTATACGTTATGCGTTATACGTTATACGTTATACGTTATACGTTATACGTTATAGGTTATACGTTATACGTTATACGTTATACGTTATACGTTATACGTTATACGTTATACGTTATACGTTATACGTGATACGTTATACGTTACATGTTATGCGTTATACGTTTTACGTTATTCGTTATACGTTCTTCGTTACACGTTATACGTTATACGTTATGCGTTATACGTTTTACGTTCTTCGTGATACGTTATACGTTATACATCATACTTTATACGTCATACGGTATACGTTATACGTTATACGTTATACGTTATACGTTATACGTTATACGTTATACGTCATAGGTTATACGTTATACGTTATACGTCATACGTTTTACGTTATACGTTATTCGTTATACGTTATACGTTATACGTTATACGTTATACGTTATACGTAATACGTTATACGTTATACGTTATACGTTATACGTTATACGTTATACGTTATACGTTATACGTTATACGTTATACGTTATACGTTATACGTTATACGGTATACTTTATACGTTATACGTTATACGTTATACGTTATACGTTATACGTTATACGTTATACGTTATACGGTATACGTTATATGTTATACGTTATACGTTATACGTTATACGTTATACGTTATACGTTATACGTTATACGGTATACGTTATACGTTATACGTTATACGTTATACGTTATACGTTATACGTTATACGTTATACGTTATACGTTATACGTTATACGTTATACGTTATACGTTATACGTTATACGTTATACGTTATACGTTATACGTTATTCGTTATACGTTATACGTTATACGTGAAACGTTATACGTTATACGTTATACGTTATACGTTATACGTTTTTCGTTACAAGTTATACGTTATACGTCATACGTTATAAGTTATACGTCATAAGTTATACGATACACGTTATACGTTATACGAAATATGTAATACGTAATACGTTTTACGTTATTCGTTATACGTTCTTCGTTAAACGTTATACGTTATACGTTATGCGTTATACGTTTTACGTTATTCGTGATACGTTATACGTTATACGTCGTGCGGTATACGTTATACGTTATACGTTATACGTTATACGGTATACGTTATATGTTATACGTTATACGTTATACGTTATACGTTATACGTCATACGTTATACGTTATACGTTATACGATATACGTTATACGTTATTCGTTATTCGTCCTTCGTTACACGTTATACGTTATACGTTATGCGTTATACTTTTTGCGTTATTCGTTATACGTTATACGTAATACGTTATACGTTATAGGTCATACGTTATACGTTATACGTTATACTTTATTCGTTATACCTTATACGTTATACGTTATACGTTATACGGCATACGATATACGTTATACGTTATACGTTATACGTTATACGTTATACGTTATACGTTTTACGATATACGTTATACGTTCTACGTTCTACGTTCTACGATATACGTTATACGTTATACGTTATACGTTATACGTTATACGTTATACGTTTTACGATATACGTTATACGTTTTACGTTATACGTTACACGTGATACGTTATACGTTACATGTTATGCGTTATACGTTTTACGTTATTCGTCATACGTTCTTCGTTACACGTTATACGTTATAGGTTATACGTTATACGTTATACGTTATACGTTATACGTTATACGTTATACGTTATACGTTATACGTTATACGTTATACGTTATACGTTATACGTTTTACGATATACGTTATACGTTATACGATATACGTTATGCGTTATTCGTTATACGTTATACGATATACGTTATACGTTATACGTTTTACGATATACGTTATACGTTATACGTTACACGTTATACGTTATACGAAATATGTAATACGTAATACGTTTTACGTTATACGTTTTACTTTACACGTTATACGTTATACGTTATACGTTATACGTTATACGTTATACGTTATACGTTATACGTTATACGTTATACGTTATACGTTATACGTTATACGTTATACGTTATACGTTTTACGATATACGTTATACGTTCTACGTTCTACGTTCTACGATATACGTTATACGTTATACGTTATACGTTATACGTTATACGTTTTACGTTACACGTTATACGTTATACGTTATACGTTATACGTTATACGTTATACGTTATACGTTATACGTTATACGTTATACGTTATACGTTATACGTAATACGTTATACGTTATACGTTCTACGATATACGTCATACGTTATACGTTATACGTTATACGTTATACGTTATACGTTTTACGATATACGTTATACGTTTTACGTTATACGTTACACGTGATACGTTATACGTTACATGTTATGCGTTATACGTTTTACGTTATTCGTCATACGTTCTTCGTTACACGTTATACGTTATAGGTTATACGTTATACGTTATACGTTATACGTTATACGTTATACGTTATACGTTATACGTTATACGTTATACGTTATACGTTATACGTTATACGTCATAGGTTATACGTTATACGTTATACGTTATACGTTATACGTTATACGTTATACGTTATACGTTATACGTTATACGTTATACGTTATACGTTATACGGTATACGTTATACGATATACGTTATACGTTATACGTTATACGTTATACGTTATACGTTATACGTTATACGGTATACGTTATACGTTATACGTTATACGTTATACGTTATACGTAATACGTTATACGTTATACGTTATACGTTATACGTTATACGTTATACGTTATACGTTATACGTTATACGTTATACGTTATACGTTATACGTTATACGTTATACGTTATACGTTATACGTTTTACGATATACGTTATACATTATACGTTCTACGTTCTACGTTATACGTTATGCGTTATACGTTTTACGTTATTCGTTATACGTTATACGTGAAACGTTATACGTTATACGTTATACGGTATACGTTGTACGTTATACGTTATACGTTATACGTTATACGTTATACGTGAAACGTTATACGTTATACGTTATACGTTATACGTTATAGGATATACGTTATGCGTTATTCGTTATACGTTATACGATATACGTTATACGTTATACGTTTTACGATATACGTTATACGTTATACGTTACACGTTATAGGTTATACGAAATATGTAATACGTAATACGTTTTACGTTGTACGTTTTACGTTACACGTTATACGTTATACGTTATACGTTATACGTTATACGTTATACGTTATACGTTATACGTTATACGTTATACGTTATACGTTATACGTTATACGTTTTACGATATACGTTATACGTTCTACGTTCTACGTTCTACGATATACGTTATACGTTATACGTTATACGTTATACGTTATACGTTTTACGTTACACGTTATACGTTATACGTTATACGTTATACGTTATACGTTATACGTTATACGTTATACGTTATACGTTATACGTTATACGTTATACGTTATACGTGAAACGTTATACGTTATACGTTATACGGTATACGTTATACGTTTTACGTTACACGTTATACGTTATACGTTATACGTTATACGTTATACGTTATACGTTATACGTTATACGTTATACGTTATACGTTATAGGTTATACGTTATACGTTATACGTTATACGTTATACGTTATACGTTATACGTTATACGTTATACGTTATACGTTATACGTTATACGTAATATGTAATGAGTCATACGTTTTACGTTATTCGTTATACGTTTTTCGTTACAAGTTCTACGTTATACGTTATACGTTATACGTTATAAGTTATACGTCATGAGTTATACGATACACGTTATACGTTATACGAAATATGTAATACGTAATACGTTTTACGTTATTCGTTATACGTTATACGTTATACGTTATACGTTATACGTTATAAGTTATACGTCATACGTTATACGTTATACGTTATACGTTATACGATATACGTTATACGTTATTCGTTATACGTTCTTCGTTTCACGTAATACGTTATACGTTATGCGTTATACGTTTTACGTTATTCGTTATACGTTATACGTTATACGTTATACGTTATACGTTATACGTTATACGTTATACGATATACGTTATACGTTATTCGTTATTCGTTATACGTTCTTCGTTACAGGTTATACGTTATACGTTATGCGTTATACGTTTTACGTTATTCGTTATACGTTATACGTTATAAGTTATACGTTATACGTTATACGTTATGCGTAATATGTAATGCGTCATACGTTTTACGTTATTCGTTATACGTTTTTCGTTACAAGTTATACGTTATACGTTATACGTTATACGTTATACGTTATACGTTATACGTTATACGTTATACGTTATACGTTATACGTGTTACGTTATTCGTTATACGTTATACGTTATACGTTATACGTTATACGTTATACGTTATAGGTTATACGTTATACGTTATACGTTATACGATATACGTTATACGTTATACGTTATACGTTATACGTTATACGTTATACGTTATACGTTATACGTTATACGTTATACGATATACGTTATGCGTTATTCGTTATACGTTCTTCGTTACACGTTATACGTTATACGTTACACGTTATTCGTAATACGTTATACGTGATACGTTACACGTTGTACGTTATACGTTATACGTTATACGTTATACGTTATACGTTATACGTCATACGTTATACGTTATACGTTATACGTTATGCGTTATACGTTTTACGTAATTCGTGATACGTTATACGTAATACGTTATACGTTATACGTTATACGTTACACGGTATACGTTATACGTTATACCTTATACGTTATACGTTATACGTTATACGTTATACGTTATACGATATACGTTATGCGTTATTCGTTATACGTTCTTCGTTACACGTTATACGTTATACGTTACACGTTATTCGTAATACGTTATACGTGATACGTTACACGTTGTACGTTATACGTTATACGTTATACGTTATACGTTATACGTTATACGTCATACGTTATACGTTATACGTTATACGTTATACGATATACGTTATACGTTATTCGTTATACGTTCTTCGTCACACGTTATACGCTATACGTTATGCGTTTTACGTTTTACGTTATACGTCATACGTTATACGTTATACGTTATACGTTATACGATATACGTTATACGTTATTCGTTATACGTTCTTCGGTACACGTTATACGTTATACGTTATGCGTTATACGTTTTACGTTATTCGTTATACGTTATACGTTATACGTTATACGTTACACGTTATACGTTATACGTAATATATAATGCGTCATACGTTTTACGTTATTCGTTTTTCGTTACAAGTTATACGTTGTACGTTATACGTTATACGTTATAAGTTATACGTTATACGTTATAAGTTATACGTCATAAGTTATACGATACACGTTATACGTTATACGTCATAAGTTATACGACACACGTTATACGTTATACGAAATATGTAATACGTAATACGTTTTACGTTATTCGTTACACGTTCTTCGTTACACGTTATACGTTATACGTTATACGTTATACGTTATACGTTATACGTTATACGTTATACGTTATACGTTATACGTGTTACGTTATTCGTTATGCGTTATACGTTATACGTTATACGTTATACGTTATGCGTAATATGTAATGCGTCATACGTTTTACGTTATTCGTTATACGTTTTTCGTTACAAATTATACGTTATACGTTATACGTTATACGTTATACGTTATACGTTATAAGTTGTACGTCATAAGTTATACGATACACGTTATACGTTATACGAAATATGTAATACGTAATACGTTTTACGTTATTCGTTACACGTTCTTCGTTACACGTTATACGTTATACGTTATACGTTATACGTTATACGTTATACGTTATACGTTATACGTTATACGTTATACGTGTTACGTTATTCGTTATGCGTTATACGTTATACGTTATACGTTATACGTTATACGATATACGTTATACGTTATTCGTTATACGTTCTTCGTTACACGTTATACGTTATACCTTATGCGTTATACATTTGCGTTATTAGTTACACGTTATACGTTATGCGTAATATGTAACGCGTCATACGCTTTACGTTATTCGTTATACGTTTTTCGTTACAAGTTATACGTTATACGTCATACGTTATAAGTTATACGTCATAAGTTATACGATACACGTTATACGTTATACGAAATATGTAATACGTAATACGTTTTACGTTATTCGTTATACGTTCTTCGTTACACGTTATACGTTATACGTTATGCGTTATACGTTTTACGTTATTCGTGATACGTTATACGTTATACGTCGTGCGGTATACGTTATACGTTATACGTTATGCGTTATACGTTATACGTTATACGTTATACGTTATACGTTATACGTTATACGTTATACGTTATACGTTATACGTCATACGTTATACGTTATACGTTATACGATATACGTTATACGTTATTCGTTATACGATATACGTTATGCGTTATTCGTTATACGTTATACGTTATACGTTATACGTTATACGTTATACGTTATACGTAATATGTAATGAGTCATACGTTTTACGTTATTCGTTATACGTTTTTCGTTACAAGTTCTACGTTATACGTTATACGTTATACGTTATAAGTTATACGTCATGAGTTATACGATACACGTTATACGTTATACGAAATATGTAATACGTAATACGTTTTACGTTATTCGTTATACGTTATACGTTATACGTTATACGTTATACGTTATACGTTATACGTTATACGTCATACGTTATACGTTATACGTTATACGTTATACGCTATACGTTATACGTTATTCGTTATACGTTCTTCGATTCACGTTATACGTTATACGTTATGCGTTATACGTTTTACGTTATTTGTTATACGTTATACGCTATACGTTATACGTTATACGTTATACGTTATACGTTATACGATATACGTTATACGTTATTCGTTATTCGTTATACGTTCTTCGTTACACGTTATACGTTATACGTTATGCGTTATACGTTTTACGTTATTCGTTATACGTTATAAGTTATACGTTATACGTAATACGTTATGCGTAATATGCTATGCGTCATACGTTTTACGTTATTCGTTATACGTTTTTCGTTACAAGTTATACGTTTTTCGTTACAAGTTATACGTTATACGTTATACGATATACGTTATACGTTATAAGTTATACGTCATAAGTTATACGATACACGTTATACGTTATACGAAATATGTAATACGTAATACGTTTTACGTTATTCGTTATACGTTCTCCGTTACACGTTATACGTTATACGTTATGCGTTATACGTTTTACGTTATTCGTGATACGTTATACGTTATACGTTATACGTTATACGTTATACGTTATACGGTATACGTTATACGTTATACCTTATACGTTATACGTTATACGTTATACGTTATACGTTATACGATATACGTTATGCGTTATTCGTTATACGTTCTTCGTTACACATTATACGTTATACGTTGCACGTTATTCGTAATACGTTATACGTGATACGTTACACGTTGTACGTTATACGTTATACGTTATACGTTATACGTTATACGTTATACGTCATACGTTATACGTTATATGTTATACGCTATACGATATACGTTATACGTTATTCGTTATACGTTCTTCGTCACACGTTATACGCTATACGTTATGCGTTTTACGTTTTACGTTATACGTCATACGTTATACGTTATACGTTATACGTTATACGATATACGTTATACGTTATTCGTTATACGTTCTTCGGTACACGTTATACGTTATACGTTATGCGTTATACGTTTTACGTTATTCGTTATACGTTATACGTTATACATTATACGTTACACGTTATACGTTATACGTAATATATAATGCGTCATACGTTTTACGTTATTCGTTTTTCGTTAGAAGTTATACGTTGTACGTTATACGTTATACGTTATAAGTTATACGTTATACGTTATAAGTTATACGTCATAAGTTATACGATACACGTTATACGTTATACGTCATAAGTTATACGATACACGTTATACGTTATACGAAATATGTAATACGTAATACGTTTTACGTTATTCGTTACACGTTCTTCGTTACACGTTATACGTTATACGTTATACGTTATACGTTATACGTTATACGTTATACGTTATACGTTATACGTTATACGTTATACGTTATACGTTATACGTTATACGTTATACGTTATACGATATACGTTATACGTTATTCGTTATACGTTCTTCGTTACACGTTATACGTTATACCTTATGCGTTATACATTTGCGTTATTAGTTACACGTTATACGTTATGCGTAATATGTAACGCGTCATACGCTTTACGTTATTCGTTATACGTTTTTCGTTACAAGATATACGTTATACGTCATACGTTATAAGTTATACGTCATAAGTTATACGATACACGTTATACGTTATACGAAATATGTAATACGTAATACGTTTTACGTTATTCGTTATACGTTCTTCGTTACACGTTATACGTTATACGTTATGCGTTATACGTTTTACGTTATTCGTGATACGTTATACGTTATACGTCGTGCGGTATACGTTATACGTTATACGTTATGCGTTATACGTTATACGTTATACGTTATACGATATACGTTATACGTTATACGTTATACGTTATACGTTATACGTCATACGTTATACGTTATACGTTATACGATATACGTTATACGTTATTCGTTATACGTCCTTCGTTACACGTTATACGTTATACGTTATACGTCATACTTTATACGTCATACGGTATACGTTATACGTTATACGTTATACGTTATACGTTATACGTTATACGTTATACGTTATACGTTATACGTTATACGTTATACGTTATACGTGATACGTTATACGTAATACGTTATACGTTATACGTTATACGTTATACGTTATACGTTATACGTTATACGTTATACGTTATACGTTATACGTTATACGTTATACGTTATACGTTATACGTTATACGTTATACGTTTTACGATGTACGTTATACGTTATACGTTCTACGTTCTACGTTATACGTTATGCGTTACACGTTTTACGTTATTCGTTATACGTTATACGTGAAACGTTATACGTTGTACGTTATACGTTATACGTTATACGTTATACGTTATACGTTATACTTTATACGTTATACGTTATACGTTATACGTTATATGTTATACGTTATACGTTATACGTTATACGGTATACGTTATACGTTATAAGTTATACGTTATACGTTATACGTTATACGTTATACGTTATACGTTATACGGTATACGTTATACGTTATACGTTATACGTAATACGTTATACGTTATACGTTATACGTTATACGTTATACGTTATACGTTATACGTTATACGTTATACGTTATACGTTTTACGTTATACGTTATACATCATAGGTTATACGTTATACGTTATACGTTATACGTTATACGTTATACGTTATACGTTTTACGATATACGTTATACGTTATACGTTCTACGTTCTACGTTATACGTTATACGTTATACGTTATACGTTATACGTTATACGTTACACGTTATACGTTATTCGTTATACGTTTTTCGTTACAAGTTATACGTTATACGTTATACGTTATACGTTATAAGTTATACGTCATAAGTTATACGATACACGTTATACGTTATACGAAATATGTAATACGTAATACGTTTTACGTTATTCGTTATACGTTCTCCGTTACACGTTATACGTTATACGTTACGCGTTATACGTTTTACGTTATTCGTGATAGGTTATACGTTATATGTTATACGTTATACGTTATACGTTACACGGTATACGTTATACGTTATACCTTATACGTTATACGTTATACGTTATACGTTATACGTTATACGATATACGTTATGCGTTATTCGTTATACGTTCTTCGTTACACGTTATACGTTATACGTTACACGTTATTCGTAATACGTTATACGTGATACGTTACACGTTGTACGTTATACGTTATACGTTATACGTTATACGTTATACGTTATACGTCATACGTTATACGTTATACGTTATACGTTATACGATATACGTTATACGTTATTCGTTATACGTTCTTCGTCACACGTTATACGCTATACGTCATGCGTTTTACGTTTTACGTTATACGTCATACGTTATACGTTATACGTTATACGTTATACGATATACGTTATACGTTATTCGTTATACGTTCTTCGGTACACGTTATACGTTATTCGTTATTCGTTTTTCGTTACAAGTTATACGTTGTACGTTATATGTTATACGTTATAAGTTATACGTTATACGTTATAAGTTATACGTCATAAGCTATACGATACACGTTATACGTTATACGTCATAAGTTATACGATACACGTTATACGTTATACGAAATATGTAATACGTAATACGTTTTACGTTATTCGTTACACGTTCTTCGTTACACGTTATACGTTATACGTTATACGTTATACGTTATACGTTATACGTTATGCGTTATACGTTATACGTTATACGTGTTACGTTATTCGTTATGCGTTATACGTTATACGTTATACGTTATACGTTATGCGTAATATGTAATGCGTCATACGTTTTACGTTATTCGTTATACGTTTTTCGTTACAAATTATACGTTATACGTTATACGTTATACGTTATACGTTATACGTTATAAGTTGTACGTCATAAGTTATACGATACACGTTATACGTTATACGAAATATGTAATACGTAATACGTTTTACGTTATTCGTTACACGTTCTTCGTTACACGTTATACGTTATACGTTATACGTTATACGTTATACGTTATACGTTATACGTTATACGTTATACGTTATACGTTATACGTTATACGTTATACGTTATACGTTATACGTTATACGTTATACGTGTTACGTTATTCGTTATGCGTTATACGTTATACGTTATACGTTATACGTTATGCGTAATATGTAATGCGTCATACGTTTTACGTTATTCGTTATACGTTTTTCGTTACAAATTATACGTTATACGTTATACGTTATACGTTATACGTTATACGATATACGTTATACGTTATACGTTATACGTTCTTCGTCACACGTTATACGCTATACGTTATGCGTTTTACGTTTTACGTTATACGTCATACGTTATACGTTATACGTTATACGTTATACGATATACGTTATACGTTATTCGTTATACGTTCTTCGGTACACGTTATACGTTATACGTTATACGTTATACGTTATACGTTATACGTTATACGTTATACGTTATACGTTATACGTTATACGTTATACGTTATACGTTATACGTTATACGTTATACGTTATACGATATACGTTATACGTTATTCGTTATACGTTCTTCGTTACACGTTATACGTTATACCTTATGCGTTATACATTTGCGTTATTAGTTACACGTTATACGTTATGCGTAATATGTAACGCGTCATACGCTTTACGTTATTCGTTATACGTTTTTCGTTACAAGTTATACGTTATACGTCATACGTTATAAGTTATACGTCATAAGTTATACGATACACGTTATACGTTATACGAAATATGTAATACGTAATACGTTTTACGTTATTCGTTACACGTTCTTCGTTACACGTTATACGTTATACGTTATACGTTATACGTTATACGTTATACGTTATACGTTATACGTTATACGTTATACGTTATACGTTATACGTTATACGTTATACGATATACGTTATACGTTATTCGTTATACGTTCTTCGTTACACGTTATACGTTATACCTTATGCGTTATACATTTGCGTTATTAGTTACACGTTATACGTTATGCGTAATATGTAACGCGTCATACGCTTTACGTTATTCGTTATACGTTTTTCGTTACAAGTTATACGTTATACGTCATACGTTATAAGTTATACGTCATAAGTTATACGATACACGTTATACGTTATACGAAATATGTAATACGTAATACGTTTTACGTTATTCGTTATACGTTCTTCGTTACACGTTATACGTTATACGTTATGCGTTATACGTTTTACGTTATTCGTGATACGTTATACGTTATACGTCGTGCGGTATACGTTATACGTTATACGTTATGCGTTATACGTTATACGTTATACGTTATACGTTATACGTTATACGTTATACGTTATACGTTATACGTTATACGTTATACGTCATACGTTATACGTTATACGTTATACGATATACGTTATACGTTATTCGTTATACGTCCTTCGTTACACGTTATACGTTATACGTTATGCGTTATACGTTTTACGTTATTCGTGATACGTTATACTTTATACGTTATACGTTATACGTTATACGTTATACGGTATACGTTATACGTTATACCTTATACGTTATACGTTATACGTTATACGTTATACGTTATACGTTATACGATATACGTTATGCGTTATTCGTTATACGTTATACGTTATACGTTTTACGTTACACGTTATACGTTATACGTTATACGTTATACGTTATACGTTATACGTTATACGTTATACGTTATACGTTATACGTTATACGTTATACGTTATACGTTATACGTTATACGTTATACGGTATACGTTATACGTTATACCTTATACGTTATACGTTATACCTTATACGTTATACGTTATACGTTATACGATATACGTTATGCGTTATTCGTTATACGTTCTTCGTTACACGTTATACGTTATACGTTACACGTTATTCGTAATACGTTATACGTGATACGTTACACGTTGTACGTTATACGTTATACGTTATACGTTATACGTTATACGTTATACGTCATACGTTATACGTTATACGTTATACGTTATACGATATACGTTATACGTTATACGTTATACGTTCTTCGTCACACGTTATACGCTATACGTTATGCGTTTTACGTTTTACGTTATACGTCATACGTTATACGTTATACGTTATACGTTATACGATATACGTTATACGTTATTCGTTATACGTTCTTCGGTACACGTTATACGTTATACGTTATGCGTTATACGTTTTACGTTATTCGTTATACGTTATACGTTATTCGTTATACGTTACACGTTATACGTTATACGTAATATATAATGCGTCATACGTTTTACGTTATTCGTTTTTCGTTACAAGTTATACGTTGTACGTTATACGTTATACGTTATAAGTTATACGTTATACGTTATACGTGATACGTTATGTGTTATACTTTTTGCGTTATTCGTTATACGTTACACGTTATACGTTATACGTAATATATAATGCGTCATACGTTTTACGTTATTCGTTTTTCGTTACAAGTTATACGTTGTACGTTATACGTTATACGTTATAAGTTATACGTTATACGTTATACGTTATACGTTATACGTTATACGTTATACGTTACAGGTTATGCGTTATACGTTTTACGTTATTCGTTATACGTTCTTCGTTACACGTTATACGTTATACGTTATGCGTTATACGTTTTACGTTATTCGTGATACGTTATACGTTATACGTCATACTTTATACGTCATACGGTATACGTTATACGTTATACGTTATACGTTATACGTTATACGTTATACGTTATACGTTATACGTTATACGTTATACGTTATACGTTATACGTGATACGTTATACGTTACATGTTACGCGTTATACGTTTTACGTTATTCGTTATACGTTCTTCGTTACACGTTATACGTTATAGGTTATACGTTATACGTTATACGTTAAACGTTATACGTTATACGTTATACGTTATACGTTATACGTTATACGTTATACGTCATAGGTTATACGTTATACGTTATACGTCATACGTTTTACGTTATACGTTATTCGTTATACGTTATACGTTATACGTTATACGTTATACGTAATACGTTATACGTTATACGTTATACGTTATACGTTATACGTTATACGTTATACGTTATACGTTATACGTTATACGTTATACGTTATACGTTATACGTTATACGTTTTACGATATACGTTATACGTTATACGTTCTACGTTCTACGTTATACGTTATGCGTTACACGTTTTACGTTATTCGTTATACGTTATACGTGAAACGTTATACGTTGTACGTTATACGTTATACGTTATACGTTATACGTTATACGTTATACTTTATACGTTATACGTTATACGTTATACGTTATACGTTATACGTTATACGTTATACGGTATACGTTATACGTTATAAGTTATACGTTATACGTTATACGTTATACGTTATACGTTATACGTTATACGGTATACGTTATACGTTATACGTTATACGTAATACGTTATACGTTATACGTTATACGTTATACGTTATACGTTATACGTTATACGTTATACGTTATACGTTATACGTTTTACGTTATACGTTATACATCATAGGTTATACGTTATACGTTATACGTTATACGTTATACGTTATACGTTATACGTTTTACGATATACGTTATACGTTATACGTTCTACGTTCTACGTTATACGTTATACGTTATACGTTATACGTTATACGTTATACGTTACACGTTATACGTTATTCGTTATACGTTTTTCGTTACAAGTTATACGTTATACGTTATACGTTATACGTTATACGTTATAAGTTATACGTCATAAGTTATACGATACACGTTATACGTTATACGAAATATGTAATACGTAATACGTTTTACGTTATTCGTTATACGTTCTCCGTTACACGTTATACGTTATACGTTATGCGTTATACGTTTTACGTTATTCGTGATACGTTATACGTTATACGTTATACGTTATACGTTATACGTTACACGGTATACGTTATACGTTATACCTTATACGTTATACGTTATACGTTATACGTTATACGTTATACGATATACGTTATGCGTTATTCGTTATACGTTCTTCGTTACACGTTATACGTTATACGTTACACGTTATTCGTAATACGTTATACGTGATACGTTACACGTTGTACGTTATACGTTATACGTTATACGTTATACGTTATACGTTATACGTCATACGTTATACGTTATACGTTATACGTTATACGATATACGTTATACGTTATTCGTTATACGTTCTTCGTCACACGTTATACGCTATACGTCATGCGTTTTACGTTTTACGTTATACGCCATACGTTATACGTTATACGTTATACGTTATACGATATACGTTATACGATATTCGTTATACGTTCTTCGGTACACGTTATACGTTATACGTTATGCGTTATACGTTTTACGTTATTCGTTATACGTTATACGTTATACGTTATACGTTACACGTTATACGTTATACGTAATATATAATGCGTCATACGTTTTACGTTATTCGTTTTTCGTTACAAGTTATACGTTGTACGTTATACGTTATACGTTATAAGTTATACGGTATACGTTATAAGTTATACGTCATAAGTTATACGATACACGTTATACGTTATACGTCATAAGTTATACGATACACGTTATACGTTATACGAAATATGTAATACGTAATACGTTTTACGTTATTCGTTACACGTTCTTCGTTACACGTTGTACGTTATACGTTATACGTTATACGTTATACGTTATACGTTATACGTTATACGTTATACGTTATACGTGTTACGTTATTCGTTATGCGTTATACGTTATACGTTATACGTTATACGTTATGCGTAATATGTAATGCGTCATACGTTTTACGTTATTCGTTATACGTTTTTCGTTACAAATTATACGTTATACGTTATACGTTATACGTTATACGTTATACGTTATAAGTTGTACGTCATAAGTTATACGATACACGTTATACGTTATACGAAATATGTAATACGTAATACGTTTTACGTTATTCGTTACACGTTCTTCGTTACACGTTATACGTTATACGTTATACGTTATACGTTATACGTTATACGTTATACGTTATACGTTATACGTTATACGTTATACGTTATACGTTATACGTTATACGTTATACGTTATACGTGTTACGTTATTCGTTATGCGTTATACGTTATACGTTATACGTTATACGTTATGCGTAATATGTAATGCGTCATACGTTTTACGTTATTCGTTATACGTTTTTCGTTACAAATTATACGTTATACGTTATACGTTATACGTTATACGTTATACGATATACGTTATACGTTATACGTTATACGTTCTTCGTCACACGTTATACGCTATACGTTATGCGTTTTACGTTTTACGTTATACGTCATACGTTATACGTTATACGTTATACGTTATACGATATACGTTATACGTTATTCGTTATACGTTCTTCGGTACACGTTATACGTTATACGTTATACGTTATACGTTATACGTTATACGTTATACGTTATTCGTTATACGTTATACGTTATACGTTATACGTTATACGTTATACGTTATACGTTATACGATATACGTTATACGTTATTCGTTATACGTCCTTCGTTACACGTTATACGTTATACCTTATGCGTTATACATTTGCGTTATTAGTTACACGTTATACGTTATGCGTAATATGTAACGCGTCATACGCTTTACGATATTCGTTATACGTTTTTCGTTACAAGTTATACGTTATACGTCATACGTTATAAGTTATACGTCATAAGTTATACGATACACGTTATACGTTATACGAAATATGTAATACGTAATACGTTTTACGTTATTCGTTACACGTTCTTCGTTACACGTTATACGTTATACGTTATACGTTATACGTTATACGTTATACGTTATACGTTATACGTTATACGTTATACGTTATACGTTATACGTTATACGTTATACGATATACGTTATACGTTATTCGTTATACGGTCTTCGTTACACGTTATACGTTATACCTTATGCGTTATACATTTGCGTTATTAGTTACACGTTATACGTTATGCGTAATATGTAACGCGTCATACGCTTTACGTTATTCGTTATACGTCTTTCGTTACAAGTTATACGTTATACGTCATACGTTATAAGTTATACGTCATAAGTTATACGATACACGTTATACGTTATACGAAATATGTAATACGCAATACGTTTTACGTTATTCGTTATACGTTCTTCGTTACACGTTATACGTTATACGTTATGCGTTATACGTTTTACGTTATTCGTGATACGTTATACGTTATACGTCGTGCGGTATACGTTATACGTTATACGTTATGCGTTATACGTTATACGTTATACGTTATACGTTATACGTTATACGTTATACGTTATACGTTATACGTTATACGTCATACGTTATACGTTATACGTTATACGATATACGTTATACGTTATTCGTTATACGTCCTTCGTTACACGTTATACGTTATACGTTATGCGTTATACGTTTTACGTTATTCGTGATACGTTATACTTTATACGTTATACGTTATACGTTATACGTTATACGGTATACGTTATACGTTATACCTTATACGTTATACGTTATACGTTATACGTTATACGTTATACGTTATACGATATACGTTATGCGTTATTCGTTATACGTTATACGTTATACGTTTTACGTTACACGTTATACGTTATACGTTATACGTTATACGTTATACGTTATACGTTATACGTTATACGTTATACGTTATACGTTATACGTTATACGTTATACGTTATACGTTATACGGTATACGTTATACGTTATACCTTATACGTTATACGTTATACGTTATACGTTATACGTTATACGATATACGTTATGCGTTATTCGTTATACGTTCTTCGTTACACGTTATACGTTATACGTTACACGTTATTCGTAATACGTTATACGTGATACGTTACACGTTGTACGTTATACGTTATACGTTATACGTTATACGTTATACGTTATACGTCATACGTTATACGTTATACGTTATACGTTATACGATATACGTTATACGTTATACGTTATACGTTCTTCGTCACACGTTATACGCTATACGTTATGCGTTTTACGTTTTACGTTATACGTCATACGTTATACGTTATACGTTATACGTTATACGATATACGTTATACGTTATTCGTTATACGTTCTTCGGTACACGTTATACGTTATACGTTATGCGTTATACGTTTTACGTTATTCGTTATACGTTATACGTTATTCGTTATACGTTACACGTTATACGTTATACGTAATATATAATGCGTCATACGTTTTACGTTATTCGTTTTTCGTTACAAGTTATACGTTGTACGTTATACGTTATACGTTATAAGTTATACGTTATACGTTATAAGTTATACGTCATAAGTTATACGATACACGTTATACGTTATACGTCATAAGTTATACGATACACGTTATACGTTATACGAAATATGTAATACGTAATACGTTTTACGTTATTCGTTACACGTTCTTCGTTACACGTTATACGTTATACGTTATACGTTATACATTATACGTTATACGTTATACGTTATACGTTATACGTTATACGTTATACGTTATACGTTATACGTTATACGTTATACGTTATACGTTATACGATATACGTTATACGTTATTCGTTATACGTTCTTCGTTACACGTTATACGTTATACCTTATGCGTTATACATTTGCGTTATTAGTTACACGTTATACGTTATGCGTAATATGTAACGCGTCATACGCTTTACGTTATTCGTTATACGTTTTTCGTTACAAGTTATACGTTATACGTCATACGTTATAAGTTATACGTCATAAGTTATACGATACACGTTATACGTTATACGAAATATGTAATACGTAATACGTTTTACGTTATTCGTTATACGATATACGTTATGCGTTATTCGTTATACGTTATACGTTATACGTTATACGTTATACGTTATACGTTATACGTAATATGTAATGAGTCATACGTTATACGTTATACGTTATACGATATACGTTATACGTTATTCGTTATACGATATACGTTATGCGTTATTCGTTATACGTTATACGTTATACGTTATACGTTATACGTTATACGTAATATGTAATGAGTCATACGTTTTACGTTATTCGTTATACGTTTTTCGTTACAAGTTCTACGTTATACGTTATACGTTATACGTTATAAGTTATACGTCATGAGTTATACGATACACGTTATACGTTATACGAAATATGTAATACGTAATACGTTTTACGTTATTCGTTATACGTTATACGTTATACGTTATACGTTATACGTTATACGTTATACGTTATACGTCATACGTTATACGTTATACGTTATACGTTATACGCTATACGTTATACGTTATTCGTTATACGTTCTTCGATTCACGTTATACGTTATACGTTATGCGTTATACGTTTTACGTTATTCGTTATACGTTATACGCTATACGTTATACGTTATACGTTATACGTTATACGTTATACGATATACGTTATACGTTATTCGTTATTCGTTATACGTTCTTCGTTACACGTTATACGTTATACGTTATGCGTTATACGTTTTACGTTATTCGTTATACGTTATACGTTATACGTTATACGTTATACCTTATGCGTAATATGTAATGCGTCATACGTTTTACGTTATTCGTTATACGTTTTTCGTTACAAGTTATACGTTTTTCGTTACAAGTTATACGTTATACGTTATACGATATACGTTATACGTTATAAGTTATACGTCATAAGTTATACGATACACGTTATACGTTATACGAAATATGTAATACGTAATACGTTTTACGTTATTCGTTATACGTTCTCCGTTACACGTTATACGTTATACGTTATGCGTTATACGTTTTACGTTATTCGTGATACGTTATACGTTATACGTTATACGTTATACGTTATACGTTATACGGTATACGTTATACGTTATACCTTATACGTTATACGTTATACGTTATACGTTATACGTTATACGATATACGTTATGCGTTATTCGTTATACGTTCTTCGTTACACATTATACGTTATACGTTACACGTTATTCGTAATACGTTATACGTGATACGTTACACGTTGTACGTTATACGTTATACGTTATACGTTATACGTTATACGTTATACGTCATACGTTATACGTTATACGTTATACGTTATACGATATACGTTATACGTTATTCGTTATACGTTCTTCGTCACACGTTATACGCTATACGTTATGCGTTTTACGTTTTACGTTATACGTCATACGTTATACGTTATACGTTATACGTTATACGATATACGTTATACGTTATTCGTTACATGTTCTTCGGTACACGTTATACGTTATACGTTATGCGTTATACGTTTTACGTTATTCGTTATACGTTATACGTTATACGTTATACGTTATACGATATACGTTATACGTTATTCGTTATACGTTCTTCGTTACACGTTATACGTTATACGTTATACGTTATACGTTATACGTTATACGTTATACGTTATACGTTATACGTTATACGTTATACGTTATACGTTATACGTTATACGTTATACGTTATACGTTATACGTTATACGATATACGTTATACGTTATTCGTTATACGTTCTTCGTTACACGTTATACGTTATACCTTATGCGTTATACATTTGCGTTATTAGTTACACGTTATACGTTATGCGTAATATGTAACGCGTCATACGCTTTACGTTATTCGTTATACGTTTTTCGTTACAAGTTATACGTTATACGTCATACGTTATAAGTTATACGTCATAAGTTATACGATACACGTTATACGTTATACGTCATAAGTTATACGATACACGTTATACGTTATACGAAATATGTAATACGTAATACGTTTTACGTTATTCGTTACACGTTCTTCGTTACACGTTATACGTTATACGTTATACGTTATACGTTATACGTTATACGTTATACGTTATACGTTATACGTTATACGTTATACGTTATACGTTATACGTTATACGTTATACGTTATACGTTATACGATATACGTTATACGTTATTCGTTATACGTTCTTCGTTACACGTTATACGTTATACCTTATGCGTTATACATTTGCGTTATTAGTTACACGTTAGACGTTATGCGTAATATGTAACGCGTCATACGCTTTACGTTATTCGTTATACGTTTTTCGTTACAAGTTATACGTTATACGTCATACGTTATAAGTTATACGTCATAAGTTATACGATACACGTTATACGTTATACGAAATATGTAATACGTAATACGTTTTACGTTATTCGTTATACGTTCTTCGTTACACGTTATACGTTATACGTTATGCGTTATACGTTTTACGTTATTCGTGATACGTTATACGTTATACGTCGTGCGGTATACGTTATACGTTATACGTTATGCGTTATACGTTATACGTTATACGTTATACGATATACGTTATACGTTATACGTTATACGTTATACGTTATACGTCATACGTTATACGTTATACGTTATACGATATACGTTATACGTTATTCGTTATACGTCCTTCGTTACACGTTATACGTTATACGTTATGTGTTATACTTTTTGCGTTATTCGTTATACGTTATACGTTATACGTTATAGGTTATACGTTATACGTTATACGTTATACTTTATTCGTTATACCTTATACGTTATACGTTATACGTTATACGGTATACGATATACGTTATACGTTATACGTTATACGTTATACGTTATACGTTATACGTTATACGTTACATGTTATGCGTTATACGTTTTACGTTATTCGTTATACGTTCTTCGTTACACGTTATACGTTATACGTTATGCGTTATACGTTTTACGTTATTCGTGATACGTTATACGTTATACGTCATACTTTATACGTCATACGGTATACGTTATACGTTATACGTTATACGTTATACGTTATACGTTATACGTTATACGTTATACGTTATACGTTATACGTTATACGTTATACGTGATACGTTATACGTTACATGTTACGCGTTATACGTTTTACGTTATTCGTTATACGTTCTTCGTTACACGTTATACGTTATAGGTTATACGTTATACGTTATACGTTATACGTTATACGTTATACGTTATACGTTATACGTTATACGTTATACGTTATACGTCATAGGTTATACGTTATACGTTATACGTCATACGTTTTACGTTATACGTTATTCGTTATACGTTATACGTTATACGTTATACGTTATACGTAATACGTTATACGTTATACGTTCTACGTTATACGTTATACGTTATACGTTATACGTTATACGTTATACGTTATACGTTATACGTTATACGTTATACGTTATACGTTTTACGATATACGTTATACGTTATACGTTCTACGTTCTACGTTATACGTTATGCGTTACACGTTTTACGTTATTCGTTATACGTTATACGTGAAACGTTATACGTTGTACGTTATACGTTATACGTTATACGTTATACGTTATACGTTATACTTTATACGTTATACGTTATACGTTATACGTTATACGTTATACGTATTACGTTATACGGTATACGTTATACGTTATAAGTTATACGTTATACGTTATACGTTATACGTTATACGTTATACGTTATACGGTATACGTTATATGTTATACGTTATACGTAATACGTTATACGTTATACGTTATACGTTATACGTTATACGTTATACGTTATACGTTATACGTTATACGTTATACGTTATACGTTATACGTTATACGTTTTTTTTTTTTTTTTTTTTTTTATTAACGTGGGGGAAATCTTCGAAAGACCCCCCCGTCGCCTGGGGAGGGGCGGGGGGAGTGTGGGATTCCCCGCGCCCGGAAGGAAACCCATCGGGCGCGGGACCTACCCACTAAAACCCACCACGGTGGCCATCCTCGCACTATGCAGGGGGAGCACCTGGGACCGAAGACATCATAACATCAGGTGCTCCCCCGTGCAGGGCTCTCGCGCCCGTGTCCTCCCGTTCCAGGGAAGGGAGGGGGTACTTCACCCTCCCTTCCCTGTTTTCTCCTCGGCGCTCTGGCGCCCGACGTCGGAGCAGGGCCACACTGCTCCGACGTCCCACTCCCGGGGGCCGCCCGAGGGCGGCCGCGAGTCCCACACTCGCGACCGCCCACGGCCCCCATAGCCGCGCCGGAGGCACGGCCCTGGGACCGTGCCGTCGGCGCGGCCGCACCCCGGCTCGTACGCTCCCGAGGGCGGCTCTGGCCTCTCCGCCCTCGAGAGCGTCGCCGTCCCTTATTCCTCCCACCCCTCAGACGACGGGCGGTGGCACGAGCCTCAAGGGCTACGCACCCCCGCCCGCCGCTCTCAGGGTGGCCTCCCCAGCCCTTCCGGAGGCCCACCCGCCCCCGGCCTCGGACGAGGCCTCGCTCGCGGTCTCCCGCTCTCGCGAATGCGGCTCGCGGCCTCCTTCCGCGAGATTACCTCCTCGCAGAAGGAGGCCACGGCCCGCCACTTCGTCTCGCTGCCGAGCATGGCCTGTACCACGCCCGGCAGCGATAGGTCCGCCCCAATCACGGCCGTGAGGACACGGCGCTCCACCCCCCAGGCCGGACACACCTCGAGGGTGTGTTGCGCCGTGTCCTCGTCCGCTGGACAGTGCCAGCAGCGCGCCGCCTCTTCCACACCGATCCGGCACAGGTACTGACCGAAGCATCCGTGCCCGGACAGCACCTGCACCAACCGGTAGGTGAGTGAGCCGAAGCGCCTACCCAGCCACTCAAACAGGACCGGCCGGATAGCCCGGACAGTCCTCTGGCCGAACAACGGCTCGGCCAGCCGCTGCTGCCAAAGCTGCAGCATGGACTCCCGGGCCTGGCGCCTCAGGGCCTCCACCTCGCAGCCCGCCAGGACCACCCCATCCTCGCGGGCGCGCATGCGGCCCTCGTAGAAAGCCGCATGCGCGCCCGCGATCAAGTCCGCCGGGGGTAGCCCTGACAGGACGCTCGCCGCCTCATACGAAACGGTCCGGTACCCCCGGGCGATCCGCAGTGCAAGCCGCCTTTGAACCCGGCGCAGCAATACCTTGCTGCGCCGGGAGGCGGCCAGGTCGCCCGCCCAAACGGGGGCCCCGTATAGGGCCACCGAGTGGACCATTCCCGCGTAGAGGCGGCGAACCCGGTCACTCGGGCCCCGCAGGTTGGGGAGGATACGGCCCAAAGCGCCAACTATCCTCTCCAACCGCGGGGCCAGGGCCCGGAAATGGCCCTCGAAGCGCCAGTGGCTGTCGAGGTGAAGTCCCAGATATTTCATCTGAGACCTCACCTCGACGTCTGTCTCACCCACCCGGATCAGGGGGGGAGGCGGCTCTCCCCGGGGTCTATACATCCCGAGTACCTCGGTTTTGTGGAGAGCCACCTCCAAACCGATCCCCCTGATCCGGGAGACGACGCGCCGGACACCGTCCTCGGCGGCCCGAACAGCCCCCCTCCAGTCCCCCCCGACGGCCAACAACAAGGTGTCGTCCGCGTAACATGTCAGACTGACGCCGTCGGGGAGGTCTTCGGCCCGCAGGACGGTGTCGTACCCGAGGTTCCACAGCAGGGGTCCTAACACCGACCCCTGCGGAACCCCGGAGTACACCGCTCTCCTCTCCGTCCCGCACCGGCCCGGATACTCGATCCACCTGTCGCGGAGGTAGTCCTCGACGACTGCCCTAAGGTAGGCGGGGACTCGATGTTCCTCAAGCCCCCGCCTAATCGCCGCCCAGGGTAGGGTGTTAAACGCATTGGCGATGTCCAAGGACACCGCCAATGCCACCCCACCCCGGGAGACCGCCGAGGCCGAGAGGGACCGGACGCGTCGAATCGCGTCGATCGTCGACCGGCCCTCCCGGAACCCGAACTGGCACTCCGCCAGCCCGGGCCCACCCCGCGACAGGTGCCCGACGATGCGGGCCGCCACGACTCTTTCTAGGAGCTTGCCCACATCGTCGAGCAGGCAAATCGGCCGGTACGCTGACGGAGAGTCCGCGGGCCTACCCTCTTTCCGGAGGAGGACCATTCGGGCCACCTTCCATGCGGAGGGGAATCGCCCGGCCTCCAGGCAGCGGTCGAATAGCTCCCGGAGGCCGTCACCCAGGACGTCCGCGGCCAAGACCAAGACTCGGCCGGGCACTCCCGAAGGACCCGGGGCAGTATCCTTCGCCCCGAGTCTTCGGATGGCCGCGGCTAGCTCCCCAGCCGAGACCCCCAGCTCCGCGGACCAGGTGGTCGGGTCCGCAGAGGGACGTGGCCCGCTCTCCCCCACGATCGGGAAGAGCGTGTCGACCACGTCCCTCAAGAGCTGGGGGTCGAGACCCTCGGTGATCGGGGGCGCCCATGGCCGGAGTTTATTCAGAACTATCCGGTATGGGCGCCCCCATGGATCCCGCTCGAGGGTCTCGAGGAGCTCCTTCCAGCTCTGGGCCTTGGCCCGTTTGATGGCGACCTGCAGAGCCCTCTTTCCCGCGCGATAGGACTCGTACAGTTCCGCCGCCCTAGCCCGCGCGCCGTCGTCGCCGTTCCGTCCGGCCCGACGACGCGCGCGGGTGTACTGGCGTCGGGCCCGGACGCATGCTGTCCGCAATTCCCCGATTTCGCCCGACCACCAGTACACCGCCCGACGAGGAGACCGCGGCCCGGCCCGGGGCATCGCCGCGTCGCAAATGCGCGCGACGGCGCTCCCGAGCCGAGCCACGGCCCCCTCCAGGTCGGGCAGCCTGGTCTCCCGTCGAGGCCAGGTTTCGGCCAGAGCGGCCGCCACCAGGACGTCCTTGTCAAGGCGCCGAAGCGCCCATCTGCGTGGTGGTGGTGGGGCGCTACCCGCTCCCGGGCGGAGGTGTCGGTGCGGGGCCGCGGCGGCCTCGGGGGAGGTCAAGACCACGCGGATATACCGGTGGTCCGATAATGTCTCCTCCCCCACCACCACGTCCCACCCGGACACCATACGCGCGGCGCCGGGGGATCCAAACGTCAAATCCACTATGGACCCTCCCCCGCGCCGCACGCACGTCAGCTCCGACCCCCGGTTAATCAACCGGAGGTCGAAGCCCGCCGCCCAGTCGCCCAGAGCCTCGCCCCTCCGATTGGTCCTGGGGGACCCCCATGCCACAGACCAGGCATTGAAGTCCCCCAGGACCAGCACCGGCCGGGGCGCAATCCTTGTGAGGCACGCCCCCACCCCGGCCAAGTACTGCTCGAAGGCAGCAAGGCCGCAGTTGGGCGAAACGTAGCACCCCACCACGGCGACTCCCCCCCACTGGACGGCGACGAATCCCGCCCCGTTCTCCAGTAAGGAGAACGGAGGGGACCCGTCACCGCCCTGCCACACAGCCGCCACCAAGCCGGCCGCATCCCCCATCCAATGCGGATGGTCGGGGACGCGGTACGGCTCGGCGGCGACTGCCAGACCACCCCCCCACTCCGCCAGCGTCTGACACATCAGGTCCTGCGCTGCACGGCAGTGGTTGAGGTTGGCCTGCAGGAGGAGGCGGGGAGCCATTATTTGATGGCCTCCTCACCGCCTCCTGGTGGCACCTCCGTGAGGACGGCGGCGGGGCCGATGTCCACCTCCATCGCGGACACCAACGCCGTCGCCGCCTCCGACCTCTTCCTTGCGACCGTCGCGTCGGTCGCGGCCAGGTCCGCGGGCGCCGCGGCGCTCGCAGCTGGGGCCGCTCTCACCGGCGCCGGGAGCGGCCCCGGCGCCCCTCTCCTCTGCCCTCGTCGGGATGGGGGGGTACATTGCTTCCCCCCCATTCGGTGCGCGGCTGGTCTCCCCATGTCCGCACACAGCGGGCACTTGGGGGCCGCCGCGCAGTGGCTCGCGCGGTGGCCTTCGGCACCGCAGCGGTAACAAGTACCGCTGCGGTCCACCGCGGAGGTGCACCGCTGCCTGACATGGCCCGTCTCCAGACAGCGGTAGCACTGGAGTGGGCGTTGGGCGAGGACCTCGATCCTCGCCGACACCCACCCCACCACGATCCTCCCGACTGCTTCTAACTTCCGGGCAGCCGGAAGAGGGCACCGTGCCCACACCGCTCCCAGGCCGGTGGAGGACCGCCGGACCTCCCCGGTCCGGATGTCCCCCTCAGAGCAGCCACCGGCCTGGGCCAGCGCCCTGGCCACCTCCTCCCGGGTGACCGAGTCGTCCAGCCCACAAACGCGCAGCTCCGCGCTCTTTGTGGGCCGGGCGACCCTGACACCCCGGGGTGCCAAGGCCTCGCCCAGCTTTTCGGCCAGTCGGTCCGCCCTGGCTGCGTTGTCGGGGCCGCTCACGCGCAGCATGAGCGCCCCCGTCACTGCCCATCTCGGGCGGACCGACTCGATGGCGAGTGCGGCCAAGGATATCTTTTCCTTGGCCGCTGCCATCACCTCCCCGTAGGAGACGCCCCCCCCCCTCCGGGACGGTCAGCATGACTGCTGCCGTTGAAGGGGGGCGTCCCAGACGGGGCTTCGCCCTCCCCGCCTTTCCGTCCCTCTTCGGGGCAACCGGCGGGGGAGGCGGCGGCACCCGGGCCGCCCTCCTCGCCGTCCTTCCCGCCCTTCGGCCCAGGACCTCGGTCCACAAGGGACCGGATGGGGGCGGCGGCGGAGGCATTTGTGCCCCGCCGTCGCCCCCACCACGGCACCCTTGCCCTTCGTCTTTGCCGCAGGGCCCGGAACCGCGATGGTCCCCCCCTGCGGTCCCCCGCCCCCCGGTTCTTTCCCGGGCCCGGTCCTCGGTCCCGCCGGCGCTCCGCCCTTGGGGCGAAGCGCCGCCCGGATTTCGCCGCGGATGACGGCCATCATGGCCGCCATCTTGGCGTCCATGAGGAGCTCGATGCTCCTCATGGACGTCGCTGGTGTGGGGGGAGCTCCCGCCTTCCCCCTCCCACACGTGCAGTCGCCCGTCGGCCCCGGATGAGGGCGCCTCCTAAGGGCGTCCGTCTCCCTCCGCGAGCACGCAAGCTCGTCTTTCAGAGCCTCCACACGCTGCCTCAATTGGGCGTTCGTGTACTCCAAGGCAGCTGGGACACGTCGTCCCAGCTCCTGGAGAGCCCTCCGCGCCTCCGTCGCGGCCTGGCCAACCGACCTCGCGGAGGCTGTAGTCAGCCCCCGCGAGGTGGCGGCCACCTTCTCAATAGACCTCAGGGACGAGGCAATACGGGCCGATACATGGGCCGTATCCTCGTCCCTGAGGTCCTCCTCCCCGTCGCTCACCGTGAGCAACGGTGGAGCAGCGGACGTGGACGGAGCTTCCTCCGTCCTCCGCCCCTCCACCGTCCTGCGCCTCTTTACGCCCGCGGCGCTGGTCGCGGACGCCAGGGACGAGACCGACGCCGTCTCGTCCCCCTCCTCGAACGGCGCCGGGTGGGGCACGAGTGCCCCCTCCGTCGCCACCCCTCGCGCCACACGCACCGTCCCCCCTCCCCCTTTTTTTTTTTAGAATTAGTTTTTTCCATTTTGGATCCCACGAGTTGGTCGGAACGTAAGTCGACCCGGGCAGAGCCGCCATACCCGGGCAGGCCTAAATACTCCGGGGGGTCGGCAGGTACCCCGGAGTTGTTGGCCGCTTGGGATTGGGGCCTCCCCCCAACCACGCATCCCATCACCGCGCACCGTAGCTTAGGATTGGAGGGCAATTTATAGAGTTACCATCCTCGCGGCCCGGGCGGTAAAGCCAAGGCCCCCGTCCCTCCTGCCGTCACGTACCACTCTCAAAGCCAAAAGAGGAATTGGGAGTGGGTCGTTGCGACGACCAACAGGAGTCTTACGGTGTGGTTTGGCATCGGGCACCTCGGGTTTGCCAGTCCCGTACTGTAGCAACAAGCTACAGCCCCTGAGGGATCCCCTCGAAACTTAGACTCACATCGAACAAAATCCACCTACGATTCCCTTCTTCTCTTCTTCTCTTCTACAAACACCTCCAATCCCAGAACATATTATCTTCCTTCTAACCCTTGTGTGTTCGTCCACCGAGTACGTTAGCTCCCCGTCGTCGTACAGATCGAACCATCTTCTCTGCCACCTCTTGGTCCGATTCAGGGGATTCGAGAAGTCCCAGCCGGGGGCGACGAACAGGTATCCGCATTTTGAAATCTTCCTCGTGGCCCTGTTGCATTCCAGAGCCTCCGCGCTGTGCTCCTCCTTCTGCTTGAAGCAGCTGCTGCACTTGCTCTTGTTGAATATGTTCGGCGCGAACTTCCTGCACTCGGCGCCGGTGCCACGGACGCCCGCCTTGCCGCCCGACATCGCGACACGTGCGAATTAACCGCGACGACCGGACAGCATCGTTCGCCTCTCGTCCCCTTCCCTTCGTCCGCCGTTACGAACCACGGCAAGCTTCTCCGCGTGTTCGATTCCTCTTCTTCCGCTGTTGCGCCCGTCCCGGAACAACAAGTTTTATTTACGCGCGATTTCGTTCCGTTGATACGCGCATATGATACGCGCGGACGCGTCACCGAGTAGTCGCCGGCCAGTCTTCGTGCCCGTTACATTAACGGATCGAGTTAACAGGATTTCGTATTCTCGTTCCGAGCAAGGATCACACTTCGGGTATTCGTTCCTTTTTACTCGGTGACGTCGGCGAGAATCTCGCGATATATCGATTCCCGCTACCGCGATCGAATGGAACGCGCCAATTTGTCGAAAATACCGCGTATCGCGATAATCCGATAATCCGATAATCCGATAATCCGATAATCCGATAATCCGCGGGGCACTTCCGCCCAGCGTGTTCCGTCCCGCTTTTTGTTTACACGACCGGGACGAGTATACGAGACAAGGACTCGTCGGAATTTCGTAATGAATACGTAATGAATACGCGAGCGCGTCGCGCGTCGCGCGTGTTTACGATGTGTTTATGTCACGAGGACGGAAGGGAAACACGCGCGTATACGATGCTGTTGTCAACATCGACGCGATTCGTTCGCGAAACGATCGTTCCGAATCCGATAGCAGGTGACTGTTCTCTGTCCTTGTTTTCCGCCGTTCGTTCGCCCGTGCCCCGCGGTCCGTGTTTCTTGTTGACAATCTTTTCTCCGTGACCTGCTCCGAAAGAGCACGTGGATCGAACGCGACACTCCGAATCACACGAAGCTATTTATAGACACACCCGCGTGCACCCGTAGTTAACGTGTCGCAGCACCGTTCACCGATGAACTCTCGATTGTTCAACGAATCGAATCGAACCCTCGTACGCACGTGCGTGCGATTCGCGTGTACGGGTCTTACCTTTTTAATGCGAACAACACAACGTCCCGATACGCACCACACCGTCCTTCTCCTGTCCTTGTTTTCCGCCGTTCGCTCGTGCCCCGCGGTCCGTGTTTCTTGTTGACAATCTTTTCTCCGTGACCTGCTCCGAAAGAGCACGTGGATCAAACGCGACACTCCGAATCACACGAAGCTATTTATAGACACACCCGCGTGCACCCGTAGTTAACGTGTCACAGCACCGTTCACCGATGATCTCTCGATTGTTCAACGAATCAAAACCCTCGTACGCACGTGCGTGCGGTTCGCGTGTACGGGTCCTACCTTTTCAATGCGAACAACACAACACAACGTCAACACAACGTCCCGCCGTCCCGACACGCCGCACACGTCCGTCTCCGTCGGCTGCCGGCGCACGACACCATACGTTATACGTTATACGTTATACGTTATACGGTATACGTTATACGTTATACGTTATACGTTATACGTTACACGTTATACGTTATACGTTATACGTTATACGGTATACGTTATACGTTATACGTTATACGTTATACGTTATACGTTATACGTTATACGTTATACGTTATACGGTATACGTTATACGTTATACGATATACGTTTTACGATATACGTTATACGTTATACGTTATACGTTATACGTAATATGTAATGCGTCATACGTTTTACGTTATTCGTTATACCTTTATCGTTACACGTTATACGTTATACGTTATGCGTTATACGTTATACGTTATACGGTATACGTTATACGTTATACGTTATACGTTATACGTTTTACGTTATACGTTATACATCATAGGTTATACGTTATACGTTATACGTTATACGTTATACGTTATACGTTATACGTTATACGTTATACGTTATACGTTATACGGTATACGTTATACGTTATAAGTTATACGTTATACGTTATACGTTATACGTTATACGTTATACGTTATACGGTATACGTTATACGTTATACGTTATACGTAATACGTTATACGTTATACGTTATACGTTATACGTTATACGTTATACGTTATACGTTATACGTTATACGTTATACGTTATACGTTATGCGTTATACGTTTTACGTTATTCGTTATGCGTTATACGTTATACGTTATACGGTATACGTTATACGTTATACGTTATACGGTATACGTTATACGTTATACGTTATACGTTATACGTTATACGTTATACGTTATACGGTATACGTTATACGTTATACGATATACGTTTTACGACATACGTTATACATTATACGTTATACGTTATACGTTATACGTTATACGTTATACGTTATACGTTATACGGTATACGTTATACGTTATACGTTATACGTTATACGTTACACGTTATACGTTATACGTTATACGTTATACGTTATACGTTATACGTTATACGTTATACGTTACACGTTATACGTTATACGTTATACGTTATACGTTATACGTTATACGTTATACGTTATACGTTATACGTAATATGTAATGCGTCATACGTTTTACGTTATTCGTTATACCTTTTTCGTTACACGTTATACGTTATACGTTATGCGTTATACGTTATACGTTATACGTAATATGTAATGCGTCATACGTTTTACGTTATTCGTTATACCTTTTTCGTTACACGTTATACGTTATACGTTATGCGTTATACGTTATACGTTATACGTTATACGTTATACGTTATACGTTATACGTTATACGTTATACGTTATACGTTATACGTTATACGTTATACGTTATACGTTATACGTTATACGTTTTACGTTATACGTTATACATCATAGGTTATACGTTATACGTTATACGTTATACGTTATACGTTATACGTTATACGTTATACGTTTTACGATATACGTTATACGTTATACGTTCTACGTTCTACGTTATACGTTATACGTTATACGTTATACGTTATACGTTATACGTTACACGTTATACGTTATACGTTATACGTTATACGTTATACGTTATACGATATACGTTATACGTTATTCGTTATACGTTCTTCGTTACACGTTATACGTTATACGTTATGCGTTATACGTTATACGTAATGCGTTATACGTTTTACGTTATTCGTTATACGTTATACGTTATACGTTATACGTTATACGTTATACGTTATAGGTTATACGTTATACGTTATACGTTATACTTTATTCGTTATACCTTATACGTTATACGTTATACGTTATACGGTATACGATATACGTTATACGTTATACGTTATACGTCATAGGTTATACGTTATACGTTATTCTTTATGCGTTATACGTTATACGATATACGTTATACAATATACGGTATACGATATACGTTATGCGTTATACGTTATACGTTTTACGATATACGTTATACGTTCTACGTTCTACGTTCTACAATATACGTTATACGTTATACGTTATACGTTATGCGTTATACGTTATACGTTATACGTTTTACGATATACGTTATACGTTATTCGTTCTACGTTCTACGTTATACGTTATGCGTTATACGTTTTACGTTATTCGTTATACGTTATACGTTATACGTTATACGTTATACGTTATACGTAATATGTAATGAGTCATACGTTTTACGTTATTCGTTATACGTTTTTCGTTACAAGTTATACGTTATACGTTATACGTTATAAGTTATACGTCATGAGTTATACGATACACGTTATGCGTTATACGAAATATGTAATACGTAATACGTTTTACGTTATTCGTTATACGTTATACGTTATACGTTATACGTTATACGTTATACGTTATACGTCATACGTTATACGTTATACGTTATAAGTAATATGTAATGCGTCATACGTTTTACGTTATTCGTTATACGTTTTTCGTTACACGTTATACGTTATACGTTATGCGTTATACGTTATACGTTATACGTTATACGTTATACGTTATACGTTATAGGTTATACGTTATACGTCATACGTTATACGTTATACGTTATACGTTATACGTTATACGGTATACGTTATACGTTATTCGTTATACGTTCTTCGTTTCACGTTATACGTTATACGTTATGCGTTATACGTTTTACGTTATTCGTTATACGTTATACGTTATACGTTATACGTTATACGTTATACGTTATACGTTATACGTTGCACGATATACGTTATACGTTATTCGTTATTCGTTATACGTTCTTCGTTACACGTTATACGTTATACGTTATGCGTTATACGTGTTACGTTATTCGTTATGCGTTATACGTTATACGTTATACGTTATACGTTATGCGTAATATGTAATGCGTCATACGTTTTACGTTATTCGTTATACGTTTTTCGTTACAAATTATACGTTATACGTTATACGTTATACGTTATACGTTATATGTTATACGTCATAAGTTATACGATACACGTTATACGTTATACGAAATATGTAATACGTAATACGTTTTACGTTATTCGTTATACGTTCTCCGTTACACGTTATACGTTATACGTTATGCGTTATACGTTTTACGTTATTCGTGATACGTTATACGTTATACGTTATACGTTATACGTTATACGTTATACGTTATACGGTATACGTTATACGTTATACCTTATACGTTATACGTTATACGTTATACGTTATACGTTATACGTTATACGATATACGTTATGCGTTATTCGTTATACTTTATACTTTTTGCGTTATTCGTTATACGTTATACGTTATACGTTATAGGTTACACGTTATACGTTATACGTAATATGTAACGCGTCATACGTTTTACGTTATTCGTTATACGTTTTTCGTTACAAGTTATACGTTATACGTCATACGTTATAAGTTATACGTCATAAGTTATACGATACACGTTATACGTTATACGAAATATGTAATACGTAATACGTTTTACGTTATTCGTTATACGTTCTTCGTTACACCTTATACGTTATACGTTATGCGTTATACGTTTTACGTTATTCGTGATACGTTATACGTTATACGTCGTGCGGTATACGTTATACGTTATACGTTGTACGTTATACGTTATACGTTATACGTTTTACGTTATACGTTATACGTTATACGTTATACGTTATACGTTATACGTCATACGTTATACGTTATACGTTATACAATATACGTTATACGTTATTCGTTATACGTCCTTCGTTACACGTTATACGTTATACGTTATGCGTTATACTTTTTGCGTTATTCGTTATACGTTACACGTTATACGTTATAGGTTATACGTTATACGTTATACGTTATACTTTATTCGTTATACCTTATACGTTATACGTTATACGTTATACGGTATACGTTATACGTTACACGTAATATGTAATGCGTCATACGTTTTACGTTATTCGTTATACCTTTTTCGTTACACGTTATACGTTATACGTTATGCGTTATACGTTATACCTTTTTCGTTACACGTTATACGTTATACGTTATGCGTTATACGTTATACGTTATACGGAATACGTTATACGTTATACGTTATACGTTATACGTTATACGTTATACGTTATACGTTATACGATATACGTTATACGTTATACGTCATACGTTATACGTTATACGTTATACGTTATACGTTTTACGTTATACGTTATACGTTCTACGTTCTACGTTCTACGATATACGTTATACGTTATACGTTATACGTTATACGTTATACGTTATACGTTATACGTTATACGTTATACGTTATACGTTATACGTTTTACGATATACGTTATACGTTATACGTTCTACGTTCTACGTTATACGTTATGCGTTATACGTTTTACGTTATTCGTTATACGTTATACGTTATACGTTATACGTTATACGTTATACGTTATACGTAATATGTAATGCGTCATACGTTATACGTAATGCGTTATACGTTTTACGTTATTCGTTATACGTTATACGTTATACGTTATACGTTATACGTTATAAGTAATATGTAATGCGTCATACGTTTTACGTTATTCGTTATACGTTTTTCGTTACACGTTATACGTTATACGTTATGCGTTATACGTTATACGTTATACGTTATACGTTATACGTTATACGTTATAGGTTATACGTTATACGTTATACGTTATACTTTATTCGTTATACCTTATACGTTATACGTTATACGTTATACGGTATACGATATACGTTATACGTTATACGTTATACGTCAAAGGTTATACGTTATACGTTATTCTTTATGCGTTATACGTTATACGATATACGTTATACAATATACGGTATACGATATACGTTATGCGTTATACGTTATACGTTTTACGATATACGTTATACGTTCTACGTTCTACGTTCTACAATATACGTTATACGTTATACGTTATACGTTATGCGTTATACGTTATACGTTATACGTTTTACGATATACGTTATACGTTATTCGTTCTACGTTCTACGTTATACGTTATGCGTTATACGTTTTACGTTATTCGTTATTCGTTATACGTTATACGTTATACGTTATACGTTATACGTTATACGTTATACGTTATACGTTAGACGTTATACGATATACGTTATACGTTATTCGTTATTCGTTATACGTTCTTCGTTACACGTTATACGTTATACGTTATGCGTTATACGTGTTACGTTATTCGTTATGCGTTATACGTTATACGTTATACGTTATACGTTATACGTTATACGTTATGCGTAATATGTAATGCGTCATACGTTTTACGTTATTCGTTATACGTTTTTCGTTACAAATTATACGTTATACGTTATACGTTATACGTTATACGTTATAAGTTATACGTCATAAGTTATACGATACACGTTATACGTTATACGAAATATGTAATACGTAATACGTTTTACGTTATTCGTTATACGTTCTCCGTTACAGGTTATACGTTATACGTTATGCGTTATACGTTTTACGTTATTCGTGATACGTTATACGTTATACGTTATACGTTATACGTTATACGTTATACGGTATACGTTATACGTTATACCTTATACGTTATACGTTATACGTTATACGTTATACGTTATACGTTATACGATATACGTTATGCGTTATTCGTTATACTTTATACTTTTTGCGTTATTCGTTATACGTTATACGTTATACGTTATAGGTTACACGTTATACGTTATACGTAATATGTAACGCGTCATACGTTTTACGTTATTCGTTATACGTTTTTCGTTACAAGTTATACGTTATACGTCATACGTTATAAGTTATACGTCATAAGTTATACGATACACGTTATACGTTATACGAAATATGTAATACGTAATACGTTTTACGTTATTCGTTAGACGTTCTTCGTTACACCTCATACGTTATACGTTATGCGTTATACGTTTTACGTTATTCGTGATACGTTATACGTTATACGTCGTGCGGTATACGTTATACGTTATACGTCATACGTTATACGTTATACGTTATACGTTATACATTACATGTTATGCGTTATACGTTTTACGTTATTCGTTATACGTTCTTCGTTACACGTTATACGTTATACGTTATGCGTTATACGTTTTACGTTATTCGTGATACGTTATACGTTATACGTTATACGTTATACGTTATACGTTATACGTTATACGTTATACGTTATACGTTATACGTTATACGTTATACGTTATACGTTTTACGTTATACGTTATACATCATAGGTTATACGTTATACGTTATACGTTATACGTTTTACGATATACGTTATACGTTATACGTTCTACGTTCTACGTTATACGTTATACGTTACACGTTATACGTTATACGTTATACGTTATACGTTATACGTTATACGTTATACGTTATACGTTATACGTTATACGTTATACGTTATACGTTATACGATATACGTTATACGTTATTCGTTATACGTTCTTCGTTACACGTTATACGTTATACGTTATGCGTTATACGTTATACGTAATGCGTTATACGTTTTACGTTATTCGTTATACGTTATACGTTATACGTTATACGTTATACGTTATAAGTAATATGTAATGCGTCATACGTTTTACGTTATTCGTTATACGTTTTTCGTTACACGTTATACGTTATACGTTATGCGTTATACGGTATACGTTATACGTTATACGTTATACGTTATACGTTATAGGTTATACGTTATACGTTATACGTTATACGTTATACTTTATTCGTTATACCTTATACGTTATACGTTATACGTTATACGGTATACGATATACGTTATACGTTATACGTTATACGTCATAGGTTATACGTTATACGTTATTCTTTATGCGTTATACGTTATACGATATACGTTATACAATATACGGTATACGATATACGTTATGCGTTATACGTTATACGTTTTACGATATACGTTATACGTTCTACGTTCTACGTTCTACAATATACGTTATACGTTATACGTTATACGTTATGCGTTATACGTTATACGTTATACGTTTTACGATATACGTTATACGTTATTCGTTCTACGTTCTACGTTATACGTTATGCGTTATACGTTTTACGTTATTCGTTATACGTTATACGTTATACGTTATACGTTATACGTTATACGTTATACGTTATACGTTATACGTAATATGTAATGCGTCATACGTTTTACGTTATGCGTTATACGTTTTTCGTTACACGTTATACGTTATACGTTATGCGTTATAAGTTATACGTTATGCGTTATAAGCTATACGTTATACGTTTTGCGATATACGTTATACGTTATTCGTTATACGTTCTTCGTTACACGTTATGCGTTATACGTTATGCGTTATATGTTTTACGTTATACGTTATACGTTATACGTTATACGTTATACGTTATACGTTATACGTAATATGTAATGAGTCATACGTTTTACGTTATTCGTTATACGTTTTTCGTTACAAGTTATACGTTATACGTTATACGTTATACGTTATAAGTTATACGTCATGAGTTATACGATACACGTTATACGTTATACGAAATATGTAATACGTAATACGTTTTACGTTATTCGTTATACGTTATACGTTATACGTTATACGTTATACGTTATACGTTATACGTCATACGTTATACGTTATACGTTATACGTTATACGTTATACGGTATACGTTATACGTTATTCGTTATACGTTCTTCGTTTCACGTTATACGTTATACGTTATGCGTTATACGTTTTACGTTATTCGTTATACGTTATACGTTATACGTTATACGTTATACGTTATACGTTATACGTTATACGTTATACGTTATACGTTATACGTTATACGTTATACGTTATACGTTATACGTTATACGTTATACGATAAACGTTATACGTTATTCGTTAGTCGTTATACGTTCTTCGTTACACGTTATACGTTATACGTTATGCGTTATACGTGTTACGTTATTCGTTATGCGTTATACGTTATACGTTATACGTTATACGTTATGCGTAATATGTAATGCGTCATACGTTTTACGTTATTCGTTTTTCGTTAGAAGTTATACGTTGTACGTTATACGTTATACGTTATAAGTTATACGTTATACGTTATAAGTTATACGTCATAAGTTATACGATACACGTTATACGTTATACGTCATAAGTTATACGATACACGTTATACGTTATACGAAATATGTAATACGTAATACGTTTTACGTTATTCGTTACACGTTCTTCGTAACACGTTATACGTTATACGTTATACGTTATACGTTATACGTTATACGTTATACGTTATACGTTATACGTTATACGTTATACGTTATACGTTATACGTTATACGTTATACGTTATACGATATACGTTATACGTTATTCGTTATACGTTCTTCGTTACACGTTATACGTTATACCTTATGCGTTATACATTTGCGTTATTCGTGATACGTTATACGTTATACGTCGTGCGGTATACGTTATACGTTATACGTTATGCGTTATACGTTATACGTTATACGTTATACGATATACGTTATACGTTTTACGTTATACGTTATACGTTATACGTCATACGTTATACGTTATACGTTATACGATATACGTTATACGTTATTCGTTATACGTCCTTCGTTACACGTTATACGTTATACGTTATGCGTTATACTTTTTGCGTTATTCGTTATACGTTATACGTTATACGTTATAGGTTATACGTTATACGTTATACGTTATACTTTATTCGTTATACCTTATACGTTATACGTTATACGTTATACGGTATACGATATACGTTATACGTTATACGTTATACGTTATACGTTATACGTTATACGTTATACGTTACATGTTATGCGTTATACGTTTTACGTTATTCGTTATACGTTCTTCGTTACACGTTATACGTTATACGTTATGCGTTATACGTTTTACGTTATTCGTGATACGTTATACGTTATACGTCATTCTTTATACGTCATACGGTATACGTTATACGTTATACGTTATACGTTATACGTTATACGTTATACGTTATACGTTATACGTTATACGTTATACGTTATACGTTATACGTGATACGTTATACGTTACATGTTACGCGTTATACGTTTTACGTTATTGGTTATACGTTCTTCGTTACACGTTATACGTTATAGGTTATACGTTATACGTTATACGTTATACGTTATACGTTATACGTTATACGTTATACGTTATACGTTATACGTTATACGTCATAGGTTATACGTTATACGTTACACGTCATACGTTTTACGTTATACGTTATTCGTTATACGTTATACGTTATACGTTATACGTTATACGTAATACGTTATACGTTATACGTTATACGTTATACGTTATACGTTATACGTTATACGTTATACGTTATACGTTATACGTTATACGTTATACGTTATACGTTATACGTTATACGTTATACGTTTTACGATATACGTTATACGTTATACGTTCTACGTTCTACGTTATACGTTATGCGTTACACGTTTTACGTTATTCGTTATACGTTATACGTGAAACGTTATACGTTATACGTTATACGTTATACGTTATACGTTATACGTTATACGTTATACTTTATACTTTATACGTTATACGTTATACGTTATACGTTATACGTTATACGTTATACGGTATACGTTATACGTTATAAGTTATACGTTATACGTTATACGTTATACGTTATACGTTATACGTTTTACGGTATACGTTATACGTTATACGTTATACGTAATACGTTATACGTTATACGTTATACGTTATACGTTATACGTTATACGTTATACGTTATACGTTATACGTTATACGTTATACGTTATACGTTATACGTTATACCTTATACGTTATACGGTATACGTTATACGTTATACGTTATACGTTATACGTTACACGTTATACGTTATACGTTATACGTTATACGGTATACGTTATACGTTATACGTTATACGTTATACGTTATACGTTATACGTTATACGTTATACGTTATACGGTATACGTTATACGTTATACGATATACGTTTTACGATATACGTTATACGTTATACGTTATACGTTATACGTTATACGTAATATGTAATGCGTCATACGTTTTACGTTATTCGTTATACCTTTATCGTTACACGTTATACGTTATACGTTATGCGTTATACGTTATACGTTATACGGTATACGTTATACGTTATACGTTATACGTTATACGTTTTACGTTATACGTTATACATCATAGGTTATACGTTATACGTTATACGTTATACGTTATACGTTATACGTTATACGTTATACGTTATACGTTATACGTTATACGTTATACGTTATACGTTATACGGTATACGTTATACGTTATAAGTTATACGTTATACGTTATACGTTATACGTTATACGTTATACGTTATACGGTATACGTTATACGTTATACGTTATACGTAATACGTTATACGTTATACGTTATACGTTATACGTTATACGTTATACGTTATACGTTATACGTTATACGTTATACGTTATGCGTTATACGTTTTACGTTATTCGTTATACGTTATACGTGAAACGTTATACCTTATACGTTATACGTTATACGTTATACGTTATACGTTATACGTTATACTTTATACGTTATACGTTATACGTTATACGTTATACGTTATACGTTATACGTTATACGGTATACGTTATACGTTATAAGTTATACGTTATACGTTATACGTTATACGTTATACGTTATACGTTATACGTTATACGTTATACGTTATACGTTATACGTTATACGTTATACGTTATACGTTATACGTTATACGTTATACGGTATACGTTATACGTTATACGTTATACGTTATACGTTACACGTTATACGTTATACGTTATACGTTATACGGTATACGTTATACGTTATACGTTATACGTTATACGTTATACGTTATACGTTATACGTTATACGTTATACGTTATACGTTATACGGTATACGGTATACGTTATACGTTATACGATATACGTTTTACGATATACGTTATACATTATACGTTCAACGTTCTACGTTATACGTTATGCGTTATACGTTTTACGTTATTCGTTATACGTTATACGTTATACGTTATACGTTATACGTTATACGTTATACGTAATATGTAATGCGTCATACGTTTTACGTTATTCGTTATACCTTTTTCGTTACACGTTATACGTTATACGTTATGCGTTATACGTTATACGTTATACGGTATACGTTATACGTTATACGTTATACGTTATACGTTATACGTTATACGTTATACGGTATACGTTATACGTTATACGATATACGTTTTACGATATACGTTATACATTATACGTTCAACGTTCTACGTTATACGTTATGCGTTATACGTTTTACGTTATTCGTTATACGTTATACGTTATACGTTATACGTTATACGTTATACGTTATACGTTATACGTTATACGTAATATGTAATGCGTCATACGTTTTACTTTATTCGTTATACCTTTTTCGTTACACGTTATACGTTATACGTTATGCGTTATACGTTATACGTTATACGGTATACGTTATACGTTATACGTTATACGTTATACGTTATACGTTTTACGTTATACGTTATACATCATAGGTTATACGTTATACGTTATACGTTATACGTTATACGTTATACGTTATACGTTATACGTTATACGTTATACGTTATACGTTATACGTTATACATCATAGGTTATACGTTATACGTTATACGTTATACGTTATACGTTATACGTTATACGTTATACGTTATACGTTATACGTTATACGTTATACGTTATACGTTATACGTTATACGTTATACGTTATACGTTATACGTTATACGTTATACGTTATACGTTATACGTTATACGTTATACGATATACGTTATACGTTATTCGTTATACGTTCTTCGTTACACGTTATACGTTATACCTTATGCGTTATACATTTGCGTTATTAGTTACACGTTATACGTTATGCGTAATATGTAACGCGTCATACGCTTTACGTTATTCGTTATACGTTTTTCGTTACAAGTTATACGTTATACGTCATACGTTATAAGTTATACGTCATAAGTTATACGATACACGTTATACGTTATACGAAATATGTAATACGTAATACGTTTTACGTTATTCGTTATACGTTCTTCGTTACACGTTATACGTTATACGTTATGCGTTATACGTTTTACGTTATTCGTGATACGTTATACGTTATACGTCGTGCGGTATACGTTATACGTTATACGTTATGCGTTATACGTTATACGTTATACGTTATACGATATACGTTATACGTTATACGTTATACGTTATACGTTATACGTCATACGTTATACGTTATACGTTATACGATATACGTTATACGTTATTCGTTATACGTCCTTCGTTACACGTTATACGTTATACGTTATGCGTTATACTTTTTGCGTTATTCGTTATACGTTATACGTTATACGTTATAGGTTATACGTTATACGTTATACGTTATACTTTATTCGTTATACCTTATACGTTATACGTTATACGTTATGCGGTATACGATATACGTTATACGTTATACGTTATACGTTATACGTTATACGTTATACGTTATACGTTACATGTTATGCGTTATACGTTTTACGTTATTCGTTATACGTTCTTCGTTACACGTTATACGTTATACGTTATGCGTTATACGTTTTACGTTATTCGTGATACGTTATACGTTATACGTCATACTTTATACGTCATACGGTATACGTTATACGTTATACGTTATACGTTATACGTTATACGTTATACGTTATACGTTATACGTTATACGTTATACGTTATACGTTATACGTTATACGTTATACGTTATACGTTATACGTTATACGTTATACGTGATACGTTATACGTTACATGTTACGCGTTATACGTTTTACGTTATTGGTTATACGTTCTTCGTTACACGTTATACGTTATAGGTTATACGTTATACGTTATACGTTATACGTTATACGTTATACGTTATACGTTATACGTTATACGTCATAGGATATACGTTATACGTTATACGTCATACGTTTTACGTTATACGTTATTCGTTATACGTTATACGTTATACGTTATACGTTATACGTAATACGTTATACGTTATACGTTATACGTTATACGTTATACGTTATACGTTATACGTTATACGTTATACGTTATACGGTATACGTTATACGTTATACGTTATACGTTATACGTTACACGTTATACGTTATACGTTATACGTTATACGGTATACGTTATACGTTATACGTTATACGTTATACGTTATACGTTATACGTTATACGTTATACGTTATACGGTATACGTTATACGTTATACGATATACGTTTTACGATATACGTTATACGTTATACGTTATACGTTATACGGTATACGTTATACGTTATAAGTTATACGTTATACGTTATACGTTATACGTTATACGTTATACGTTTTACGGTATACGTTATACGTTATACGTTATACGTAATACGTTATACGTTATACGTTATACGTTATACGTTATACGTTATACGTTATACGTTATACGTTATACGTTATACGTTATACGTTATACGTTATACGTTATACGTTATACGTTATACGGTATACGTTATACGTTATACGTTATACGTTATACGTTACACGTTATACGTTATACGTTATACGTTATACGGTATACGTTATACGTTATACGTTATACGTTATACGTTATACGTTATACGTTATACGTTATACGTTATACGGTATACGTTATACGTTATACGATATACGTTTTACGATATACGTTATACGTTATACGTTATACGTTATACGTAATATGTAATGCGTCATACGTTTTACGTTATTCGTTATACCTTTATCGTTACACGTTATACGTTATACGTTATGCGTTATACGTTATACGTTATACGGTATACGTTATACGTTATACGTTATACGTTATACGTTATACGGTATACGTTATACGTTATACGATATACGTTTTACGATATACGTTATACGTTATACGTTATACGTTATACGTTATACGTAATATGTAATGCGTCATACGTTTTACGTTATTCGTTATACCTTTATCGTTACACGTTATACGTTATACGTTATGCGTTATACGTTATACGTTATACGGTATACGTTATACGTTATACGTTATACGTTATACGTTTTACGTTATACGTTATACGTTTTACGATATACGTTATACGTTATACGTTATACGTTATACGTAATATGTAATGCGTCATACGTTTTACGTTATTCGTTATACCTTTATCGTTACACGTTATACGTTATACGTTATGCGTTATACGTTATACGTTATACGGTATACGTTATACGTTATACGGTATACGTTATACGTTATACGTTATACGTTATACGTTACACGTTATACGTTATACGTTATACGTTATACGGTATACGTTATACGTTATACGTTATACGTTATACGTTATACGTTATACGTTATACGTTATACGTTTTACGATATACGTTATACGTTATACGTTCTACGTTCTACGTTATACGTTATGCGTTACACGTTTTACGTTATTCGTTATACGTTATACGTGAAACGTTATACGTTATACGTTATACGTTATACGTTATACGTTATACGTTATACGTTATACTTTATACTTTATACGTTATACGTTATACGTTATACGTTATACGTTATACGTTATACGGTATACGTTATACGTTATAAGTTATACGTTATACGTTATACGTTATACGTTATACGTTATACGTTATACGTTTTACGGTATACGTTATACGTTATACGTTATACGTAATACGTTATACGTTATACGTTATACGTTATACGTTATACGTTATACGTTATACGTTATACGTTATACGTTATACGTTATACGTTACACGTTATACGTTATACGTTATACGTTATACGGTATACGTTATACGTTATACGTTATACGTTATACGTTATACGTTATACGTTATACGTTATACGTTATACGGTATACGTTATACGTTATACGATATACGTTTTACGATATACGTTATACGTTATACGTTATACGTTATACGTAATATGTAATGCGTCATACGTTTTACGTTATTCGTTATACCTTTATCGTTACACGTTATACGTTATACGTTATGCGTTATACGTTATACGTTATACGGTATACGTTATACGTTATACTTTATACGTTATACGTTTTACGTTATACGTTGTACATCATAGGTTATACGTTATACGTTATACGTTATACGTTATACGTTATACGTTATACGTTATACGTTATACGTTATACGTTATACGTTATACGTTATACGGTATACGTTATACGTTATAAGTTATACGTTATACGTTATACGTTATACGCTATACGTTATACGTTATACGGTATACATTATACGTTATACGTTATACGTAATACGTTATACGTTATACGTTATACGTTATACGTTATACGTTATACGTTATACGTTATACGTTATACGTTATACGTTATGCGTTATACGTTTTACGTTATTCGTTATACGTTATACGTGAAACGTTATACGTTATACGTTATACGTTATACGTTATACGTTATACGTTATACGTTATACTTTATACGTTATACGTTATACGTTATACGTTATACGTTATACGTTATACGTTATACGGTATACGTTATACGTTATAAGTTATACGTTATACGTTATACGTTATACGTTATACGTTATACGTTATACGTTATACGTTATACGTTATACGTTATACGTTATACGTTATACGTTATACGTTATACGTTATACGTTATACGTTATGCGTTATACGTTATACGTTATACGTTATACTTTATACTTTATACGTTATACGTTGTACGTTATACGTTATACGTTATACGTTATACGGTATACGTTATACGTTATAAGTTATACGTTATACGTTATACGTTATACGTTATACGTTATACGTTTTACGGTATACGTTATACGTTATACGTTATACGTAATACGTTATACGTTATACGTTATACGTTATACGTTATACGTTATACGTTATACGTTTTACGGTATACGTTATACGTTATACGTTATACGTAATACGTTATACGTTATACGTTATACGTTATACGTTATACGTTATACGTTATACGTTATACGTTATACGTTATACGTTATACGTTATACGTTATACGTTATACGTTATACGTTATACGTTATACGTTATACGTTATACGTTATACGTTATACGTTATACGTTATACGTTATGCGTTATACGTTATACGTTATACGTTATACTTTATACTTTATACGTTATACGTTATACGTTATACGTTATACGTTATACGTTATACGGTATACGTTATACGTTATAAGTTATACGTTATACGTTATACGTTATACGTTATACGTTATACGTTTTACGGTATACGTTATACGTTATACGTTATACGTAATACGTTATACGTTATACGTTATACGTTATACGTTATACGTTATACGTTATACGTTATACGTTATACGTTATACGTTATACGTTATACGTTATACGTTATACGTTTTACGATATACGTTATACGTTATACGTTATACGTTATACGTAATATGTAATGCGTCATACGTTTTACGTTATTCGTTATACCTTTATCGTTACACGTTATACGTTATACGTTATGCGTTATACGTTATACGTTATACGGTATACGTTATACGTTATACGGTATACGTTATACGTTATACGTTATACGTTATACGTTACACGTTATACGTTATACGTTATACGTTATAGGGTATACGTTATACGTTATACGTTATACGTTATACGTTATACGTTATACGTTATACGTTATACGTTTTACGATATACGTTATACGTTATACGTTCTACGTTCTACGTTATACGTTATGCGTTACACGTTTTACGTTATTCGTTATACGTTATACGTGAAACGTTATACGTTATACGTTATACGTTATACGTTATACGTTATACGTTATACGTTATACTTTATACTTTATACGTTATACGTTATACGTTATACGTTATACGTTATACGTTATACGGTATACGTTATACGTTATAAGTTATACGTTATACGTTATACGTTATACGTTATACGTTATACGTTTTACGGTATACGTTATACGTTATACGTTATACGTAATACGTTATACGTTATACGTTATACGTTATACGTTATACGTTATACGTTATACGTTATACGTTATACGTTATACGTTATACGTTACACGTTATACGTTATACGTTATACGTTATACGGTATACGTTATACGTTATACGTTATACGTTATACGTTATACGTTATACGTTATACGTTATACGTTATACGGTATACGTTATACGTTATACGATATACGTTTTACGATATACGTTATACGTTATACGTTATACGTTATACGTAATATGTAATGCGTCATACGTTTTACGTTATTCGTTATACCTTTATCGTTACACGTTATACGTTATACGTTATGCGTTATACGTTATACGTTATACGGTATACGTTATACGTTATACTTTATACGTTATACGTTTTACGTTATACGTTGTACATCATAGGTTATACGTTATACGTTATACGTTATACGTTATACGTTATACGTTATACGTTATACGTTATACGTTATACGTTATACGTTATACGTTATACGGTATACGTTATACGTTATAAGTTATACGTTATACGTTATACGTTATACGCTATACGTTATACGTTATACGGTATACGTTATACGTTATACGTTATACGTAATACGTTATACGTTATACGTTATACGTTATACGTTATACGTTATACGTTATACGTTATACGTTATACGTTATACGTTATACGTTATGCGTTATACGTTTTACGTTATTCGTTATACGTTATACGTGAAACGTTATACGTTATACGTTATACGTTATACGTTATACGTTATACGTTATACGTTATACTTTATACGTTATACGTTATACGTTATACGTTATACGTTATACGTTATACGTTATACGGTATACGTTATACGTTATAAGTTATACGTTATACGTTATACGTTATACGTTATACGTTATACGTTATACGTTATACGTTATACGTTATACGTTATACGTTATACGTTATACGTTATACGTTATACGTTATACGTTATACGTTATGCGTTATACGTTATACGTTATACGTTATACTTTATACTTTATACGTTATACGTTATACGTTATACGTTATACGTTATACGTTATACGGTATACGTTATACGTTATAAGTTATACGTTATACGTTATACGTTATACGTTATACGTTATACGTTTTACGGTATACGTTATACGTTATACGTTATACGTAATACGTTATACGTTATACGTTATACGTTATACGTTATACGTTATACGTTATACGTTATACGTTATACGTTATACGTTATACGTTACACGTTATACGTTATACGTTATACGTTATACGGTATACGTTATACGTTATACGTTATACGTTATACGTTATACGTTATACGTTATACGTTATACGTTATACGGTATACGTTATACGTTATACGATATACGTTTTACGATATACGTTATACGTTATACGTTATACGTTATACGTAATATGTAATGCGTCATACGTTTTACGTTATTCGTTATACCTTTATCGTTACACGTTATACGTTATACGTTATGCGTTATACGTTATACGTTATACGGTATACGTTATACGTTATACTTTATACGTTATACGTTTTACGTTATACGTTGTACATCATAGGTTATACGTTATACGTTATACGTTATACGTTATACGTTATACGTTATACGTTATACGTTATACGTTATACGTTATACGTTATACGTTATACGGTATACGTTATACGTTATAAGTTATACGTTATACGTTATACGTTATACGCTATACGTTATACGTTATACGGTATACGTTATACGTTATACGTTATACGTAATACGTTATACGTTATACGTTATACGTTATACGTTATACGTTATACGTTATACGTTATACGTTATACGTTATACGTTATGCGTTATACGTTTTACGTTATTCGTTATACGTTATACGTGAAACGTTATACGTTATACTTTATACGTTATACGTTATACGTTATACGTTATACGTTATACTTTATACGTTATACGTTATACGTTATACGTTATACGTTATACGTTATACGTTATACGGTATACGTTATACGTTATAAGTTATACGTTATACGTTATACGTTATACGTTATACGTTATACGTTATACGTTATACGTTATACGTTATACGTTATACGTTATACGTTATACGTTATACGTTATACGTTATACGTTATACGTTATACGGTATACGTTATACGTTATACGTTATACGTTATACGTTACACGTTATACGTTATACGTTATACGGTATACGTTATACGTTATACGTTATACGTTATACGTTATACGTTATACGTTATACGTTATACGTTATACGTTATACGTTATACGTTATACGGTATACGTTATACGTTATACGATATACGTTTTACGATATACGTTATACATTATACGTTCAACGTTCTACGTTATACGTTATGCGTTATACGTTTTACGTTATTCGTTATACGTTATACGTTATACGTTATACGTTATACGTTATACGTAATATGTAATGCGTCATACGTTTTACGTTATTCGTTATACCTTTTTCGTTACACGTTATACGTTATACGTTATGCGTTATACGTTATACGTTATACGGTATACGTTATACGTTATACGTTATACGTTATACGTTATACGTTATACGTTATACGGTATACGTTATACGTTATACGATATACGTTTTACGATATACGTTATACATTATACGTTCAACGTTCTACGTTATACGTTATGCGTTATACGTTTTACGTTATTCGTTATACGTTATACGTTATACGTTATACGTTATACGTTATACGTTATACGTTATACGTTATACGTAATATGTAATGCGTCATACGTTTTACGTTATTCGTTATACCTTTTTCGTTACACGTTATACGTTATACGTTATGCGTTATACGTTATACGTTATACGGTATAGGTTATACGTTATACTTTATACGTTATACGTTTTACGTTATACGTTGTACATCATAGGTTATACGTTATACGTTATACGTTATACGTTATACGTTATACGTTATACGTTATACGTTATACGTTATACGTTATACGTTATACGGTATACGTTATACGTTATAAGTTATACGTTATACGTTATACGTTATACGCTATACGTTATACGTTATACGGTATACGTTATACGTTATACGTTATACGTAATACGTTATACGTTATACGTTATACGTTATACGTTATACGTTATACGTTATACGTTATACGTTATACGTTATACGTTATGCGTTATACGTTTTACGTTATTCGTTATACGTTATACGTGAAACGTTATACGTTATACGTTATACGTTATACGTTATACGTTATACGTTATACGTTATACTTTATACGTTATACGTTATACGTTATACGTTATACGTTATACGTTATACGTTATACGGTATACGTTATACGTTATAAGTTATACGTTATACGTTATACGTTATACGTTATACGTTATACGTTATACGTTATACGTTATACGTTATACGTTATACGTTATACGTTATACGTTATACGTTATACGTTATACGTTATACGTTATACGTTATACGGTATACGTTATACGTTATACGTTATACGTTATACGTTACACGTTATACGTTATACGCTATACGGTATACGTTATACGTTATACGTTATACGTTATACGTTATACGTTATACGTTATACGTTATACGTTATACGTTATACGTTATACGTTATACGGTATACGTTATACGTTATACGATATACGTTTTACGATATACGTTATACATTATACGTTCAACGTTCTACGTTATACGTTATGCGTTATACGTTTTACGTTATTCGTTATACGTTATACGTTATACGTTATACGTTATACGTTATACGTAATATGTAATGCGTCATACGTTTTACGTTATTCGTTATACCTTTTTCGTTACACGTTATACGTTATACGTTATGCGTTATACGTTATACGTTATACGGTATACGTTATACGTTATACGTTATACGTTATACGTTATACGTTATACGTTATACGGTATACGTTATACGTTATACGATATACGTTTTACGATATACGTTATACATTATACGTTCAACGTTCTACGTTATACGTTATGCGTTATACGTTTTACGTTATTCGTTATACGTTATACGTTATACGTTATACGTTATACGTTATACGTTATACGTTATACGTTATACGTAATATGTAATGCGTCATACGTTTTACGTTATTCGTTATACCTTTTTCGTTACACGTTATACGTTATACGTTATGCGTTATACGTTATACGTTATACGGTATACGTTATACGTTATACGTTATACGTTATACGTTATACGTTATACGTTTTACGTTATACGTTATACATCATAGGTTATACGTTATACGTTATACGTTATACGTTATACGTTATACGTTATACGTTATACGTTATACGTTATACGTTATACGTTATACGTTATACGTTATACGTTATACGTTATACGTTATACGTTATACGTTATACGTTATATGTTATACGGTATACGTTATACGTTATACGTTATACGTTATACGTTACACGTTATACGTTATACGTTATACGTTATACGGTATACGTTATACGTTATACGTTATACGTTATACGTTATACGTTATACGTTATACGTTATACGGTATACGTTATACGTTATACGATATACGTTTTACGATATACGTTATACATTATACGTTCAACGTTCTACGTTATACGTTATGCGTTATACGTTTTACGTTATTCGTTATACGTTATACGTTATACGTTATACGTTATACGTTATACGTTATACGTAATATGTAATGCGTCATACGTTTTACGTTATTCGTTATACCTTTTTCGTTACACGTTATACGTTATACGTTATGCGTTATACGTTATACGTTATACGGTATACGTTATACGTTATACGTTATACGTTATACGTTATACGTTATACGTTATACGTTATACGTTATACGTTATACGTTATACGTTATACGTTATACGTTATACGGTATACGTTATACGTTATACGTTATACGTTATACGTTACACGTTATACGTTATACGTTATACGTTATACGTTATACGTTATACGTTATACGTAATATGTAATGCGTCATACGTTTTACGTTATTCGTTATACCTTTTTCGTTACACGTTATACGTTATACGTTATGCGTTATACGTTATACGTTATACGGTATACGTTATACGTTATACGTTATACGGTATACGTTATACGTTATACGTTATACGTTATACGTTATACGTTATACGTTATACGGTATACGTTATACGTTATACGATATACGTTTTACGATATACGTTATACATTATACGTTCAACGTTCTACGTTATACGTTATGCGTTATACGTTTTACGTTATTCGTTATACGTTATACGTTATACGTTATACGTTATACGTTATACGTTATACGTTATACGTAATATGTAACGCGTCATACGTTTTACGTTATTCGTTATACCTTTTTCGTTACACGTTATACGTTATACGTTATGCGTTATACGTTATACGTTATACGGTATACGTTATACGTTATACGTTATACGTTATACGTTATACGTTTTACGTTATACGTTATACATCATAGGTTATACGTTATACGTTATACGTTATACGTTATACGTTATACGTTATACGTTATACGTTATACGTTATACGTTATACGTTATACGTTATACGTTATGCGTTATACGTTATACGTTATACGTTATACTTTATACGTTATACGTTATACGTTATACGTTATACGGTATACGTTATACGTTATACGTTATACGTTATACGTTACACGTTATACGTTATACGTTATACGTTATACGGTATACGTTATACGTTATACGTTATACGTTATACGTTATACGTTATACGTTATACGTTATACGGTATACGTTATACGTTATACGATATACGTTTTACGATATACGTTATACATTATACGTTCAACGTTCTACGTTATACGTTATGCGTTATACGTTTTACGTTATTCGTTATACGTTATACGTTATACGTTATACGTTATACGTTATACGTTATACGTTACACGTAATATGTAATGCGTCATACGTTTTACGTTATTCGTTATACCTTTTTCGTTACACGTTATACGTTATACGTTATGCGTTATACGTTATACGTTATACGGTATACGTTATACGTTATACGTTATACGTTATACGTTATACGTTATACGTTATACGTTATACGATATACGTTATACGTTATACGTCATACGTTATACGTTATACGTTATACGTTATACGTTATACGTTATACGTTATACGTTATACGTTATACGTTATACGTTATACGTTATACGTCTTACGTTATACGTTATACGTTCTACGTTCTACGTTCTACGATATACGTTATACGTTATACGTTATACGTTATACGTTATACGTTATACGTTATACGTTATACGTTTTACGATATACGTTATACGTTATACGTTCTACGTTCTACGTTATACGTTATGCGTTATACGTTTTACGTTATTCGTTATACGTTATACGTTATACGTTATACGTTATACGTTATACGTTATACGTAATATGTAATGCGTCATACGTTTTACGTTATTCGTTATACGTTCTTCGTTACACATTATACGTTATACGTTATGCGTTATACGTTATACGTTATACGTTATACGTTATACGTTATACGTTATACGTTATACGTTATACGTTATACGTTATACGTTATACGTTATACGTTATACGTTATACGTTATACGTTATACGTTATACATCATAGGTTATACGTTATACGTTATACGTCATACGTTTTACGTTATACGTTATTCGTTATACGTTATACGTTATACGTCATAGGTTATACGTTATACGTTATTCTTTATGCGTTATACGTTATACGATATACGTTATACAATATACGGTATACGATATACGTTATGCGTTATACGTTATACGTTTTACGATATACGTTATACGTTCTACGTTCTACGTTCTACAATATACGTTATACGTTATACGTTATACGTTATACGTTATACGTTTTACGATATACGTTATACGTTATACGTTCTACGTTCTACGTTATACGTTATACGTTATACGTTATACGTTATACGTTATACGTTATACGTTATACGTTATACGTTATACGTTATACGTTGTACGTTATACGTTATACGTTATACGTTATACGATATACGTTATACGTTATTCGTTATACGTTCTTCGTTACACGTTATACGTTATACGTTATGCGTTATACGTTATACGTAATGCGTTATACGTTTTACGTTATTCGTTATACGTTATACATTATACGTTATACGTTATACGTTATAAGCAATATGTAATGCGTCATACGATTTACGTTATTCGTTATACGTTTTTCGTTACACGTTATACGTTATACGTTATGCGTTATACGTTATACGTTATACGTTATACGTTATACGTTATACGTTATAGGTTATACGTTATACGTTATACGTTATACGTTATACGTTATACGGTATACGTTATACGTTATACGATATACGTTTTACGATATACGTTATACATTATACGTTCAACGTTCTACGTTATACGTTATGCGTTATACGTTTTACGTTATTCGTTATACGTTATACGTTATACGTTATACGTTATACGTTATACGTTATACGTTATACGTTATACGTAATATGTAATGCGTCATACGTTTTACGTTATTCGTTATACCTTTTTCGTTACACGTTATACGTTATACGTTATGCGTTATACGTTATACGTTATACGGTATACGTTATACGTTATACGTTATACGTTATACGTTATACGTTATACGTTATACGGTATACGTTATACGTTATACGATATACGTTTTACGATATACGTTATACATTATACGTTCAACGTTCTACGTTATACGTTATGCGTTATACGTTTTACGTTATTCGTTATACGTTATACGTTATACGTTATACGTTATACGTTATACGTTATACGTTATACGTTATACGTAATATGTAATGCGTCATACGTTTTACGTTATTCGTTATACCTTTTTCGTTACACGTTATACGTTATACGTTATGCGTTATACGGTATACGTTATACGTTATACGTTATACGTTATACGTTATACGTTATACGTTTTACGTTATACGTTATACATCATAGGTTATACGTTATACGTTATACGTTATACGTTATACGTTATACGTTATACGTTATACGTTATACGTTATACGTTATACGTTATACGTTATACGTTATACGTTATACGTTATACGTTATACGTTATACGTTATACGTTATACGTTATATGTTATACGGTATACGTTATACGTTATACGTTATACGTTATACGTTACACGTTATACGTTATACGTTATACGTTATACGGTATACGTTATACGTTATACGTTATACGTTATACGTTATACGTTATACGTTATACGTTATACGGTATACGTTATACGTTATACGATATACGTTTTACGATATACGTTATACATTATACGTTCAACGTTCTACGTTATACGTTATGCGTTATACGTTTTACGTTATTCGTTATACGTTATACGTTATACGTTATACGTTATACGTTATACGTTATACGTAATATGTAATGCGTCATACGTTTTACGTTATTCGTTATACCTTTTTCGTTACACGTTATACGTTATGCGTTATGCGTTATACGTTATACGTTATACGGTATACGTTATACGTTATACGTTATACGTTATACGTTATACGTTATACGTTATATGTTATACGTTATACGTTATACGTTATACGTTATACGTTATACGTTATACGGTATACGTTATACGTTATACGTTATACGTTATACGTTACACGTTATACGTTATACGTTATACGTTATACGTTATACGTTATACGTTACACGTAATATGTAATGCGTCATACGTTTTACGTTATTCGTTATACCTTTTTCGTTACACGTTATACGTTATACGTTATGCGTTATACGTTATACGTTATACGGTATACGTTATACGTTATACGTTATACGGTATACGTTATACGTTATACGTTATACGTTATACGTTATACGTTATACGTTATACGGTATACGTTATACGTTATACGATATACGTTTTACGATATACGTTATACATTATACGTTCAACGTTCTACGTTATACGTTATGCGTTATACGTTTTACGTTATTCGTTATACGTTATACGTTATACGTTATACGTTATACGTTATACGTTATACGTTATACGTAATATGTAACGCGTCATACGTTTTACGTTATTCGTTATACCTTTTTCGTTACACGTTATACGTTATACGTTATGCGTTATACGTTATACGTTATACGGTATACGTTATACGTTATACGTTATACGTTATACGTTATACGTTTTACGTTATACGTTATACATCATAGGTTATACGTTATACGTTATACGTTATACGTTATACGTTATACGTTATACGTTATACGTTATACGTTATGCGTTATACGTTATACGTTATACGTTATACTTTATACGTTATACGTTATACGTTATACGTTATACGGTATACGTTATACGTTATACGTTATACGTTATACGTTACACGTTATACGTTATACGTTATACGTTATACGGTATACGTTATACGTTATACGTTATACGTTATACGTTATACGTTATACGTTATACGTTATACGGTATACGTTATACGTTATACGATATACGTTTTACGATATACGTTATACATTATACGTTCAACGTTCTACGTTATACGTTATGCGTTATACGTTTTACGTTATTCGTTATACGTTATACGTTATACGTTATACGTTATACGTTATACGTTATACGTTACACGTAATATGTAATGCGTCATACGTTTTACGTTATTCGTTATACCTTTTTCGTTACACGTTATACGTTATACGTTATGCGTTATACGTTATACGTTATACGGTATACGTTATACGTTATACGTTATACGTTATACGTTATACGTTATACGTTATACGTTATACGATATACGTTATACGTTATACGTCATACGTTATACGTTATACGTTATACGTTATACGTTATACGTTATACGTTATACGTTATACGTTATACGTTATACGTTATACGTTATACGTCTTACGTTATACGTTATACGTTCTACGTTCTACGTTCTACGATATACGTTATACGTTATACGTTATACGTTATACGTTATACGTTATACGTTATACGTTATACGTTATACGTTTTACGATATACGTTATACGTTATACGTTCTACGTTCTACGTTATACGTTATGCGTTATACGTTTTACGTTATTCGTTATACGTTATACGTTATACGTTATACGTTATACGTTATACGTTATACGTAATATGTAATGCGTCATACGTTTTACGTTATTCGTTATACGTTCTTCGTTACACGTTATACGTTATACGTTATGCGTTATACGTTATACGTTATACGTTATACGTTATACGTTATACGTTATACGTTATACGTTATACGTTATACGTTATACGTTATACGTTATACGTTATACGTTATACGTTATACGTTATACGTTATACGTTATACATCATAGGTTATACGTTATACGTTATACGTCATACGTTTTACGTTATACGTTATTCGTTATACGTTATACGTTATACGTCATAGGTTATACGTTATACGTTATTCTTTATGCGTTATACGTTATACGATATACGTTATACAATATACGGTATACGATATACGTTATGCGTTATACGTTATACGTTTTACGATATACGTTATACGTTCTACGTTCTACGTTCTACAATATACGTTATACGTTATACGTTATACGTTATGCGTTATACGTTATACGTTATACGTTTTACGATATACGTTATACGTTATTCGTTCTACGTTCTACGTTATACGTTATGCGTTATACGTTTTACGTTATTCGTTATACGTTATACGTTATACGTTATACGTTATACGTTATACGTTATACGTTATACGTTATACGTTATACGTCATAGGTTATACGTTATACGTTATACGTCATACGTTTTACGTTATACGTTATTCGTTATACGTTATACGTTATACGTTATACGTTATACGTAATACGTTATACGTTATGCGTTATACGTTATACGTTATACGTTATACGTTATACGTTATACGTTATACGTTATACGTTTTACGATATACGTTATACGTTATACGTTCTACGTTCTACGTTATACGTTATGCGTTATACGTTTTACGTTATTCGTTATACGTTATACGTTATACGTTATACGTTATACGTTATACGTTATACGTTATACGTAATATGTAATGCGTCATACGTTTTACGTTATTCGTTATACGTTTTTCGTTACACGTTATACGTTATACGTTATGCGTTATACGTTATACGTTATACGTTATACGTTATACGTTATACGTTATACGTTATACGTTATACGTTATACGTTATACGTTATACGTTATACGTTATACGTTTTACGTTATACGTTATACATCATAGGTTATACGTTATACGTTATACGTTATACGTTATACGTTATACGTTATACGTTATACGTTTTACGATATACGTTATACGTTATACGTTCTACGTTCTACGTTATACGTTATACGTTATACGTTATACGTTATACGTTATACGTTATACGTTATACGTTATACGTTATACGTTATACGTTGTACGTTATACGTTATACGTTATACGTTATACGATATACGTTATACGTTATTCGTTATACGTTCTTCGTTACACGTTATACGTTATACGTTATGCGTTATACGTTATACGTAATGCGTTATACGTTTTACGTTATTCGTTATACGTTATACATTATACGTTATACGTTATACGTTATAAGTAATATGTAATGCGTCATACGATTTACGTTATTCGTTATACGTTTTTCGTTACACGTTATACGTTATACGTTATGCGTTATACGTTATACGTTATACGTTATACGTTATACGTTATACGTTATAGGTTATACGTTATACGTTATACGTTATACTTTATTCGTTATACCTTATACGTTATACGTTATACGTTATACGGTATACGATATACGTTATACGTTATACGTTATATGTCATAGGTTATACGTTATACGTTATTCTTTATGCGTTATACGTTATACGATATACGTTATACAATATACGGTATACGATATACGTTATGCGTTATACGTTATACGTTTTACGATATACGTTATACGTTCTACGTTCTACGTTCTACAATATACGTTATACGTTATACGTTATACGTTATGCGTTATACGTTATACGTTATACGTTTTACGATATACGTTATACGTTATTCGTTCTACGTTCTACGTTATACGTTATGCGTTATACGTTTTACGTTATTCGTTATACGTTATACGTTATACGTTATACGTTATACGTTATACGTTATACGTAATATGTAATGCGTCATACGTTTTACGTTATTCGTTATACGTTTTTCGTTACACGTTATACGTTATACGTTATGCGTTATAAGTTATACGTTATGCGTTATAAGTTATACGTTATACGTTTTGCGATATACGTTATACGTTATTCGTTATACGTTCTTCGTTACACGTTATACGTTATACGTTATGCGTTATATGTTTTACGTTATACGTTATACGTTATACGTTATACGTTATACGTTATACGTAATATGTAATGAGTCATACGTTTCACGTTATTCGTTATACGTTTTTCGTTACAAGTTATACGTTATACGTTATACGTTATACGTTATAAGTTATACGTCATGAGTTATACGATACACGTTATACGTTATACGAAATATGTAATACGTAATACGTTTTACGTTATTCGTTATACGTTATACGTTATACGTTATACGTTATACGTTATACGTTATACGTCATACGTTATACGTTATACGTTATACGTTATACGTTATACGGTATACGTTATACGTTATTCGTTATACGTTCTTCGTTTCACGTTATACGTTATACGTTATGCGTTATACGTTTTACGTTATTCGTTATACGTTATACGTTATACGTTATACGTTATACGTTATACGTTATACGTTATACGTTATACGTTATACGTTATACGATAAACGTTATACGTTATTCGTTATTCGTTATACGTTCTTCGTTACACGTTATACGTTATACGTTATGCGTTATACGTGTTACGTTATTCGTTATGCGTTATACGTTATACGTTATACGTTATACGTTATGCGTAATATGTAATGCGTCATACGTTTTACGTTATTCGTTATACGTTTTTCGTTACAAATTATACGTTATACGTTATACGTTATACGTTATACGTTATAAGTTATACGTCATAAGTTATACGATACACGTTATACGTTATACGAAATATGTAATACGTAATACGTTTTACGTTATTCGTTATACGTTATCCGTTACACGTTATACGTTATACGTTATGCGTTATACGTTTTACGTTATTCGTGATACGTTATACGTTATACGTTATACGTTATACGTTATACGTTATACGGTATACGTTATACGTTATACCTTATACGTTATACGTTATACGTTATACGTTATACGTTATACGTTATACGATATACGTTATGCGTTATTCGTTATACTTTATACTTTTTGCGTTATTCGTTATACGTTATACGTTATACGTTATAGGTTACACGTTATACGTTATACGTAATATGTAACGCGTCATACGTTTTACGTTATTCGTTATACGTTTTTCGTTACAAGTTATACGTTATACGTCATACGTTATAAGTTATACGTCATAAGTTATACGATACACGTTATACGTTATACGAAATATGTAATACGTAATACGTTTTACGTTATTCGTTATACGTTCTTCGTTACACCTTATACGTTATACGTTATGCGTTATACGTTTTACGTTATTCGTGATACGTTATACGTTATACGTCGTGCGGTATACGTTATACGTTATACGTTGTACGTTATACGTTATACGTTATACGTTTTACGTTATACGTTATACGTTATACGTTATACGTTATACGTTATACGTTATACGTTATACGTCATACGTTATACGTTATACGTTATACGATATACTTTATACGTTATTCGTTATACGTCCTTCGTTACACGTTATACGTTATACGTTATGCGTTATACTTTTTGCGTTATTCGTTATACGTTATACGTTATACGTTATAGGTTATACGTTATACGTTATACGTTATACTTTATTCGTTATACCTTATACGTTATACGTTATACGTTATACGGTATACGATATACGTTATACGTTATACGTTATACGTTATACGTTATACGTTATACATTACATGTTATGCGTTATACGTTTTACGTTATTTGTTATACGTTCTTCGTTACACGTTATACGTTATACGTTATGCGTTATACGTTTTACGTTATTCGTGATACGTTATACGTTATACGTTATACGTTATACGTTATACGTGATACGTTATACGTTACATGTTACGCGTTATACGTTTTACGTTATTCGTTATACGTTATACGTGAAACGTTATACGTTATACGTTATACGTTATACGTTATACGTTATACGTTATACGTTATACTTTATACGTTATACGTTATTCGTTATGCGTTATACGTTATACGTTATACGTTATACGGTATACGTTATACGTTATACGCTATACGTTATACGTTATACGTTATACGTTATACGTTATACGTTATACGGTATACGTTATACGTTATGCGTTATACGTTATACGTTATACGTTATACGTTATACGTTATACGTCATAGGTTATACGTTATACGTTATACGTCATACGTTTTACGTGATACGTTATTCGTTATACGTTATACGTTATACGTTATACGTTATACGTAATACGTTATACGTTATGCGTTATACGTTATACGTTATACGTTATACGTTATACGTTATACGTTATACGTTATACGTTATACGTTATACGTTATACGTTATACGTTATACGTTATACGTTATACGTTATACGTTATACGTTATACGTCATAGGTTATACGTTATACGTTATACGTCATACGTTTTACGTGATACGTTATTCGTTATACGTTATACGTTATACGTTATACGTTATACGTAATACGTTATACGTTATGCGTTATACGTTATACGTTATACGTTATACGTTATACGTTATACTTTATACGTTATACGTTATACGTTATACGTTATACGTTATACGTTATACGTTATACGGTATACGTTATACGTTATACGCTATACGTTATACGTTATACGTTATACGTTATACGTTATACGTTATACGGTATACGTTATACGTTATGCGTTATACGTTATACGTTATACGTTATACGTTATACGTTATACGTTATACGTTATACGTTATAGGTTATACGTTATACGTTATACGTTATACGTTATACGTTATACGTTATACGTTATACGTTATACGTTATACGTTATACGATATACGTTATACGTTATACGGTATACGTTATACGTTATACGTTATACGTTATACGTTATACGTTATACGTTATACGTTTTACGTTATACGTTATACGTTCTACGTTCTACGTTCTACGATATACGTTATACGTTATACGTTATACGTTATACGTTATACGTTATACGTTATACGTTATACGTTATACGTTTTACGATATACGTTATACGTTATACGTTCTACGTTCTACGTTATACGTTATGCGTTATACGTTTTACGTTATTCGTTATACGTTATACGTTATACGTTATACGTTATACGTTATACGTAATATGTAATGCGTCATACGTTTTACGTTATTTGTTATACGTTTTTCGTTACACGTTATACGTTATACGTTATGCGTTATACGTTATACGTTATACGTTATACGTTATACGTTATACGTTATACGTTATACGTTATACGTTATACGTTATACGTTATACGTTATACGTTATACGTTATACGTTATACGTTATACGTTATACGTTATACGTTATACGTTTTACGTTATACGTTATACATCATAGGTTATACGTTATACGTTATACGTTATACGTTATACGTTATACGTTATACGTTTTACGATATACGTTATACGTTATACGTTCTACGTTCTACGTTATACGTTATACGTTATACGTTATACGTTATACGTTATACGTTATACGTTATACGTTATACGTTATACGTTATACGTTATACGATATACGTTATACGTTATTCGTTATACGTTCTTCGTTACACGCTATACGTTATACGTTATGCGTTATACGTTATACGTAATGCGTTATACGTTTTACGTTATTCGTTATACCTTATACGTTATACGTTATACGTTATACGTTATAAGTAATATGTAATGCGTCATACGTTTTACGTTATTCGTTATACGTTTTTCGTTACACGTTATACGTTATACGTTATGCGTTATACGTTATACGTTATACGTTATACGTTATACGTTATACGTTATAGGTTATACGTTATACGTTATACGTTATACTTTATTCGTTATACCTTATACGTTATACGTTATACGTTATACGGTATACGATATACGTTATACGTTATACGTTATACGTCATAGGTTATACGTTATACGTTATTCTTTATGCGTTATACGTTATACGATATACGTTATACAATATACGGTATACGATATACGTTATGCGTTATACGTTATACGTTTTACGATATACGTTATACGTTCTACGTTCTACGTTCTACGATATACGTTATACGTTATACGTTATACGTTATGCGTTATACGTTATACGTTATACGTTTTACGATATACGTTATACGTTATACGTTATACGTTATAAGTAATATGTAATGCGTCATACGTTTTACGTTATTCGTTATACGTTTTTCGTTACACGTTATACGTTATACGTTATGCGTTATACGTTATACGTTATACGTTATACGTTATACGTTATACGTTATACGTTATAGGTTATACGTTATACGTTATACGTTATACTTAATTCGTTATACCTTATACGTTATACGTTATACGTTATACGGTATACGATATACGTTATACGTTATACGTTATACGTCATAGGTTATACGTTATACGTTATTCTTTATGCGTTATACGTTATACGATATACGTTATACAATATACGGTATACGATATACGTTATGCGTTATACGTTATACGTTTTACGATATACGTTATACGTTCTACGTTCTACGTTCTACGATATACGTTATGCGTTATACGTTATACGTTATGCGTTATACGTTATACGTTATACGTTTTACGATATACGTTATACGTTATTCGTTCTACGTTCTACGTTATACGTTATGCGTTATACGTTTTACGTTATTCGTTATACGTTATACGTTATACGTTATACGTTATACGTTATACGTTATACGTAATATGTAATGCGTCATACGTTTTACGTTATTCGTTATACGTTCTTCGTTACACGTTATACGTTATACGTTATGCGTTATACGTTATACGTTATGCGTTATAAGTTATACGTTATACGTTTTGCGATATACGTTATACGTTATTCGTTATACGTTCTTCGTTATACGTTATACGTTATACGTTATGCGTTATATGTTTTACGTTATTCGTTATACGTTATGCGTTATACGTGTTACGTTATTCGTTATGCGTTAAACGTTATACGTTATACGTTATACGTTATGCGTAATATGTAATGCGTCATACGTTTTACGTTATTCGTTATACGTTTTTCGTTACAAATTATACGTTATACGTTATACGTTATACGTTATACGTTATAAGTTATACGTCATAAGTTATACGATACACGTTATACGTTATACGAAATATGTAATACGTAATACGTTTTACGTTATTCGTTATACGTTCTCCGTTACACGTTATACGTTATACGTTATGCGTTATACGTTTTACGTTATTCGTGATACGTTATACGTTATACGTTATTCGTTATACGTTATACGTTATACGGTATACGTTATACGTTATACCTTATAGGTTATACGTTATACGTTATACGTTATACGTTATACGTTATACGATATACGTTATGCGTTATTCGTTATACGTTATACGTTTTACGTTTTCGTTACAAGTTCTACGTTATACGTTATACGTTATACGTTATAAGTTATACGTCATGAGTTATACGATACACGTTATACGTTATACGAAATATGTAATACGTAATACGTTTTACGTTATTCGTTATACGTTATACGTTATACGTTATACGTTATACGTTATACGTTATACGTTATACGTTATACGTTATACGTTACACGTTATACGTTATACGTAATATATAATGCGTCATACGTTTTACGTTATTCGTTTTCCGTTACAAGTTATACGTTGAACGTTATACGTTATACGTTATACGTTATACGATATACGTTATACGTTATTCGTTATACGTTCTTCGTTACACGTTATACGTTATACGTTATGCGTTATACGTTTTACGTTATTCGTTATACGTTATACGTTATACGTTATACGGTATACGTTATACGTTATACCTTATACGTTATACGTTATACGTTATACGTTATACGTTATACGATATACGTTATGCGTTATTCGTTATACGTTCTTCGTTACACGTTATACGTTATACGTTACACGTTATTCGTAATATGTTATACGTGATACGTTACACGCTGTACGTTATACGTTATACGTTATACGTTATACGTTATACGTTATACGTTATACGTTATACGTTATACGTTATACGTTATACGTTATACGTTATACGTTATACGTTATACGTTATACGATATACGTTATACGTTATTCGTTATACGTTCTTCGTCACACGTTATACGCTATACGTTATGCGTTTTACGTTTTACGTTATACGTCATACGTTATACGTAATACGTTATACGTTATACGTTATACGTTATACGATATACGTTATACGTTATTCGTTATACGTTCTTCGGTACACGTTATACGTTATACGTTATGCGTTATACGTTTTACGTTATTCGTTATACGTTATACGTTATACGTTATACGTTATACGTTACACGTTATACGTTATACGTAATATATAATGCGTCATACGTTTTACGTTATTCGTTTTCCGTTACAAGTTATACGTTGAACGTTATACGTTATACGTTATACGTTATACGATATACGTTATACGTTATTCGTTATACGTTCTTCGTTACACGTAATACGTTATACCTTATGCGTTATACGTTTTGCGTTATTCGTTACACGTTATACGTTATACGTAATATGTAACGCGTCATACGTTTTACGTTATTCGTTATACGTTTTTCGTTACAAGTTATACGTTATACGTCATACGTTATAAGTTATACGTCATAAGTTATACCATACACGTTATACGTTATACGAAATATGTAATACGTAATACGTTTTACGTTATTCGTTATACGTTCTTCGTTACACGTTATACGTTATACGTTATGCGTTATACGTTTTACGTTATTCGTGATACGTTATACGTTATACGTCGTGCGGTATACGTTATACGTTATACGTTATACGTTATACGTTATACGTTATACGATATGCGTTATACGTTATTCGTTATACGTCCTTCGTTACACGTTATACGTTATACGTTATGCGTTATACTTTTTGCGTTATTCGTTATACGTTATACGTTATACGTTATAGGTTATACGTTATACGTTATACGTTATACTTTATTCGTTATACCTTATACGTTATACGTTATACGTTATACGGTATACGATATACGTTACACGTTATACGTTATACGTTATACGTTATACGTTATACGTTATACGTTATACATTACATGTTATGCGTTATACGTTTTACGTTGTTCGTTATACGTTCTTCGTTACACGTTATACGTTATACGTTATGCGTTATACGTTTTACGTTATTCGTGATACGTTATACGTTATACGTCATACTTCATACGTCATACGGTATACGTTATACGTTATACGTTATACGTTATACGTTATACGTTATACCTTATACGTTATACGTTATACGTTATACGTTATACGTCATAGGTTATACGTTATACGTTATACGTCATACGTTTTACGTTATACGTTATTCGTTATACGTTATACGTTATACATTATACGTTATACGTAATACGTTATACGTTATGCGTTATACGTTATACGTTATACGTTATACGTTATACGTTATACGTTATGCGTTATACGTTATACGTTATACGTTATACGTTATACGTTATACGTTATACCTTATACGTTATACGTTATACGTTTTACGATATACGTTATACGTTATACGTTCTACGTTCTACGTTATACGTTATGCGTTATACGTTTTACGTTATTCGTTATACGTTATACGTGAAACGTTATACGTTATACGTTATACGTTATACGTTATACGTTATACGTTATACGTTATACGTTATACGTTATACGTTATACGTTATACGTTATACGTTATACGTTATACGTTATACGTTATACGTTATACGTTATACTTTATACGTTATACGTTATACGTTATACGTTATACGTTATACGTTATACGTTATACGTTATACGTTATACGTTATACGTTATACGTTATACGTCATAGGTTATACGTTATACGTTATACGTCATACGTTTTACGTTATACGTTATTCGTTATACGTTATACGTTATACGTTATACGTTATACGTAATACGTTATACGTTATGCGTTATACGTTATACGTTATACGTTATACGTTATTCGTTATACGTTATACGTTATACGTTATACGTTATACGTTATACTGTATACGTTATACGTTATACGTTATACGTTATACGTTATACGTTATACGTTATACGTTATACGTGATACGTTATACGGTATACGTTATACGTCATGCGTTATACGTTATACGTTATACGTTATACGTTATACGTTATACGTTATACGTTATAGGTTATACGTTATACGTTATACGTTAAACGTTATACGTTATACGTTATACGTTATACGTTATACGTTATATGTTATACGTCATAGGTTATACGTTATACGTTATACGTCATACGTTTTACGTTATACGGTATACGTTATGCGTTATTCGCTATACGTTATGCGTTATACGATATACGTTATGCGTTATAGGATATATGTTATACGTTTTACGTTATTCGTTATACGTTCTTCGTTACACGTTATACGTTATACGTTATACGTTATACGTTATAGGTCATACCTTATACGTGATACGTCATACGTTATACATTATAGGTTATACGATACACGTTATACGTTATACGTTATACGTTATACGTTATACGTTATACGTTATACGTTATACGTTATACGTTATGCGTTATACGTAATATGTAATACGTCATACGTTTTACGTTATACGTTATACGTTATACGTTATACGTTATACGTTATACGTTATACGTTATACGTTATACGTTATACGATACACGTTATACGTTATACGTTATACGTTATACGTTATACGTTATACGTTATACGTTATACGTTATACGTTATGCGTTATACGTAATATGTAATACGTCATACGTTTTACGTTATACGTTTTTCGTTACACGTTATACGTTATACGTTATACGTTATACGTTATACGTTATACGTTATACGTTATACGTTATACATTATAGGTTATACGATACACGTTATACGTTATACGTTATACGTTATACGTTATACGTTATACGTTATACGTTATACGTTATACGTTATGCGTTATACGTAATATGTAATACGTCATACGTTTTACGTTATACGTTATACGTTATACGTTATACGTTATACGTTATACGTTATACGTTATACGTTATACGTTATACGTTATACGTTATACGTTATACGTTATACGTTATACGTTATACGTTATACGGTATACGTTATGCGTTATTCGCTATACGTTATGCGTTATACGATATACGTTATGCGTTATAGGATATATGTTATACGTTTTACGTTATTCGTTATACGTTCTTCGTTACACGTTATACGTTATACGTTATACGTTATACGTTATAGGTCATACCTTATACGTGATACGTCATACGTTATACGTTATACGTTATACGTTATACGTTATACGTTATACGTTATACGTTATACGTTATACGTTATACGTTATACGTTATACGTTATACGTTATACGTTATACGTTATACGTTATACGTTATACGTTATACGTTATACGTTATACGTTATACGTTATACGTTATACGTTATACGTTATACGTTATACGTTATACGTTATACGTTATACGTTATACGTTATACGTTATACGTTATACGTTATACGTTATACGTTATACGTTATACGGTATACGTTATGCGTTATTCGCTATACGTTATGCGTTATACGATATACGTTATGCGTTATAGAATATATGTTATACGTCTTACGTTATTCGTTATACGCTCTTCGTTACACGTTATACGTTATACGTTATACGTTATACGTTATACGTTATACGTTATACGTTATACGTTATACGTTATACGTTATACGTTATACGTTATACGTTATACGTTATACGTTATACGTTATACGTTATACGTTATACGTTATACGTTATACGTTATACGTTATACGTTATACGGTATACGTTATACGTTATACGTTATACGTAATATGTAATACGTTATACGTTTTACGTTATAGGTTATACGTTATACGTTATACGTTATACGTTATACGTTATACGTTATACGTTATACGTTATACGTTATACATTATAGGTTATACGATACACGTTATACGTTATACGTTATACGTTATACGTTATACGTTATACGTTATACGTTATACGTTATACGTTATACGTTATACGTTATACGTAATATGTAATACGTCATACGTTTTACGTTATACGTTATACGTTATACGTTATACGTTATACGTTATACGTTATACGTTATACGTTATACGTTATACGTTATACGTTATACGTTATACGTTATACGTTATACGTTATACGTTATACGTTATACGTTATAGGTTATACGATACACGTTATACGTTATACGTTATACGTTATACGTTATACGTTATACGTTACACGTTATACGTTATACGCTATACGTTATACGTTATACGTTACACGTTATACGTTATACGTTATACGTTATACGTTATACGTTATACGTTATACGTTATACGTTATACGTTATACGTTATACGTTATACGTTATACGTTATACGTTATAGGTTATACGTTATACGTTATACGTTATACGTTACACGTTATACGTTACACGTTATACGTTATACGTTATACGTTATACGTTATACGTTATACGTTATACGTTATACGTTATACGTTATACGTTATACGTTATACGTTATACGTTATACGTTATACGTTATACGTTATACGTTATACGTTATACGTTATACGGTATACGTTATGCGTTATTCGTTATACGTTATGCGTTATACGATATACGTTATGCGTTATAGAATATATGTTATACGTCTTACGTTATTCGTTATACGCTCTTCGTTACACGTTATACTTTATACGTTATACGTTATACGTTATACGTTATACGTTATACGTTATACGTTATACGTTATACGTTATACGTTATACGTTATACGTTATACGTTATACGTTATACGTTATACGTTATACGTTATACGTTATACGTTATACGTTATACGGTATACGTTATACGTTATACGTTATACGTAATATGTAATACGTTATACGTTTTACGTTATACGTTATACGTTATACGTTATACGTTATACGTTATACGTTATACGTTATACGTTATACGTTATACGTTACACGTTATACGTTATACGCTATACGTTATACGTTATACGTTACACTTACACGTTATACGTTATACGTTATACGTTATACGTTATACGTTATACGTTATACGTAATATGTAATACGTCATACGTTTTAATTTATACGTTATACGTTATACGTTATACGTTATACGTTATACGTTATACGTTATACGTTATACGTTATACGTTATACGTTATACGTTATACGTTATACGTTATACGTTATACGTTATAGGTTATACGATACACGTTATACGTTATACGTTATACGTTATACGTTATACGTTACACGTTATACGTTATACGCTATACGTTATACGTTATACGTTACACGTTATACGTTATACGTTATACGTTATACGTTATACGTTATACGTTATACGTTATACGTTATACGTTATACGTTATACGTTATACGTTATACGTTATAGGTTATACGTTATACGTTATACGTTATACGTTACACGTTATACGTTACACGTTATACGTTATACGTTATACGTTATACGTTATACGTTATACGTTATACGTTATACGTTATACGTTATACGTTATACGTTATACGTTATACGTTATACGTTATACGTTATACGTTATACGTTATACGTTATACGTTATACGGTATACGTTATGCGTTATTCGCTATACGTTATGCGTTATACGATATACGTTATGCGTTATAGAATATATGTTATACGTCTTACGTTATTCGTTATACGCTCTTCGTTACACGTTATACTTTATACGTTATACGTTATACGTTATACATTATACGTTATACGTTATACGTTATACGTTATACGTTATACGTTATACGTTATACGTTATACGTTATACGTTATACGTTATACGTTATACGTTATACGTTATACGTTATACGTTATACGTTATACGTTATACGTTATACGTTATACGGTATACGTTATACGTTATACGTTATACGTAATATGTAATACGTTATACGTTTTACGTTATACGTTATACGTTATACGTTATACGTTATACGTTATACGTTATACGTTATACGTTATACGTTACACGTTATACGTTATACGCTATACGTTATACGTTATACGTTACACGTTATACGTTATACGTTATACGTTATACGTTATACGTTATACTTTATACGTTATACGTTATACGTTATACGTTATACGTTATACGTTATACGTTATAGGTTATACGTTATACGTTATACGTTATACGTTACACGTTATACGTTACACGTTATACGTTATACGTTATACGTTATACGTTATACGTTATACGTTATACGTTATACGTTATACGTTATACGTTATACGTTATACGTTATACGTTACACGTTATACGTTATACGTTATACGTTATACGTTATACGTAATATGTAATACGTCACACGTTTTACGTTATACGTTATACGTCATACGTTATACGTTATACGTTATACGTTATACGTTATACGTTATACGTTATACGTTATACGTTATACGTTATACGTTATACGTTATACGTTATACGTTATACGTTATACGTTATACGTTATACGTTATACGTTATACGTTATACGTAATATGTAATACGTCATACGTTTTACGTTATACGTTATACGTTATACGTTATACGTTATACGTTATACGTTATACGTTATACGTTATACGTTATACGTTATACGTTATACGTTATACGTTATACGTTATACGTTATAGGTTATACGATACACGTTGTACGTTATACGTTATACGTTATACGTTATACGTTACACGTTATACGTTATACGCTATACGTTATACGTTATACGTTACACGTTATACGTTATACGTTATACGTTATACGTTATACGTTATACGTTATACGTTATACGTTATACGTTATACGTTATACGTTATACGTTATACGTTATACGTTACAGGTTATACGTTATACGTTATACGTTATACGTTACACGTTATACGTTACACGTTATACGTTATACGTTATACGTTATACGTTATACGTTACACGTTATACGTTATAGGTTTTACGTTATACGTTATACGTTATACGTTATACGTTATACGTTATACGTTATACGTTATACGTTATACGTTATACGTTATACGTTATACGTTATACGTTATACGTTATACGTTATACGTTATACGTTATACGTTATACGTTATACGTTATACGTTATACGTTATACGTTATACGTTATACTTTATACGTTATACGTTATACGTTATAGGTCATACCTTATACGTGATACGTCATACGTTATACGTTATACATTATACGTTATACGTTATAAGTAATACGTTATACGTTATACGTTATATGATATACGTTATACGTTATACGTTATACGTTATACGTTATACGTTATACGTTATACGTAATATGTAATACGTCATACGTTTTACGTTATACGTTATACGTTATACGTTATACGTTATACGTTATACGTTATACGTTATACGTGATACGTTATACGTTATACGTTATACGTTATACGTTATACGTTATACGTTATACGTTATACGTTATACGTTATACGTAATACGTTATACGTTATACGTTATATGATATACGTTATACGTTATACGTTATACGTTATACGTTATACGTTATACGTTATACGTAATATGTAATACGTCATACGTTTTACGTTATACGTTGTACGTTATACGTTATACGTTATACGTTATACGTTATACGTGATACGTTATACGTTATAGGTTATACGATACACGTTATACGTTTTACGTTATTCGTTATACGTTCTTCGTTACACGATATACGTTATACGTTATACGTTATACGTTATAGGTCATACCTTATACGTGATACGTCATACGTTATACGTTATACGTTATACGTTATACGTTATACGTTATACGTTATACGTTATACGTTATACGTTATACGTTGTACGTTATACGTTATACGTTATTCGTTATACGTTATACGTGATACGTTATACGTTATAGGTTATGCGATACACGTTATACGTTATACGTTATACGTTATACGTTACACGTTATACGTTATACGGTATACGTTATGCGTTATTCGCTATACGTTATGCGTTATACGATATACGTTATGCGTTATAGGATATATGTTATACGTTTTACGTTATTCGTTATACGTTCTTCGTTACACGATATACGTTATACGTTATACGTTATACGTTATAGGTCATACCTTATACGTGATACGTCATACGTTATACGTTATACGTTATACGTTATACGTTATACGTTATACGTTATACGTTATACGTTATACGTTATACGTTATACGTTATACGTTATACGTTATACGTTATACGTTATAAGTTATACGTTATACGTTATACGTTATACGTTATACGTTATACGTTATACGTTATACGTTATACGTTATACGTTATACGTTATACGTTATACGTTATACGTTATACGTTATACGTTATACGTTATACGTTATACGTTATACGTTATACGTTATACGTTATACGGTATACGTTATACGTTATACGTTATACGTTATACGTTATACATTATACGTTATACGTTATACGTTATACGTAATATGTAATACGTCACACGTTTTACGTTATACGTTATACGTCATACGTTATACGTTATACGTTATACGTTATACGTTATACGTTATACGTTATACGTTATACGTTATACGTTATACTTTATACGTTATACGTTATACGTTATAGGTCATACCTTATACGTGATACGTCATACGTTATACGTTATACATTATACGTTATACGTTATACGTAATACGTTATACGTTATACGTTATATGATATACGTTATACGTTATACGTTATACGTTATACGTTATACGTTATACGTTATACGTAATATGTAATACGTCATACGTTTTACGTTATACGTTATACGTTATACGTTATAGGTTATACGTTATACGTTATACGTTATACGTGATACGTTATACGTTATACGTTATACGTTATACGTTATACGTTATACGTTATACGTTATACGTTATACGTTATACGTAATACGTTATACGTTATACGTTATATGATATACGTTATACGTTATACGTTATACGTTATACGTTATACGTTATACGTTATACGTAATATGTAATACGTCATACGTTTTACGTTATACGTTGTACGTTATACGTTATACGTTATACGTTATACGTTATACGTGATACGTTATGCGTTATAGGTTATACGATACACGTTATACGTTATACGTTATACGTTATACGTTACACGTTATACGTTATACGGTATACGTTATGCGTTATTCGCTATACGTTATGCGTTATACGATATACGTTATGCGTTATAGGATATATGTTATACGTTTTACGTTATTCGTTATACGTTCTTCGTTACACGATATACGTTATACGTTATACGTTATACGTTATAGGTCATACCTTATACGTGATACGTCATACGTTATACGTTATACGTTATACGTTATACGTTATACGTTATACGTTATACGTTATACGTTATACGTTATACGTTTTACGTTATACGTTATACGTTATACTTTATACGTTATACGTTATACGTTATAGGTCATACCTTATACGTGATACGTCATACGTTATACGTTATACATTATACGTTATACGTTATACGTTATACGTTATACGTTATACGGTATACGTTATACGTTATACGTTATACGTTATACGTTATACATTATACGTTATACGTTATACGTTATACGTAATATGTAATACGTCACACGTTTTACGTTATACGTTATACGTCATACGTTATACGTTATACGTTATACGTTATACGTTATACGTTATACGTTATACGTTATACGTTATACTTTATACGTTATACGTTATACGTTATAGGTCATACCTTATACGTGATACGTCATACGTTATACGTTATACATTATACGTTATACGTTATACGTAATACGTTATACGTTATACGTTATATGATATACGTTATACGTTATACGTTATACGTTATACGTTATACGTTATACGTTATACGTTATACGTTATACGTGATACGTTATACGTTATACGTTATACGTTATACGTTATACGTTATACGTTATACGTTATACGTTATACGTTATACGTAATACGTTATACGTTATACGTTATATGATATACGTTATACGTTATACGTTATACGTTATACGTTATACGTTATACGTTATACGTAATATGTAATACGTCATACGTTTTACGTTATACGTTGTACGTTATACGTTATACGTTATACGTTATACGTTATACGTGATACGTTATACGTTATAGGTTATACGATGCACGTTATACGTTATACGTTATACGTTATACGTAATATGTAATACGTCATACGTTTTACGTTATACGTTATACGTTATACGTTATACGTTATACGTTATACGTTATACGTTATACGTTATACGTTATACGTTATACGTTATACGTTATACGTTATACGTTATACGTTATACGTTATAGGTTATACGATAGACGTTATACGTTATACGTTATACGTTATACGTTATACGTTATACGTTACACGTTATACGTTATACGCTATACGTTATACGTTATACGTTACACGTTATACGTTATACGTTATACGTTATACGTTATACGTTATACGTTATACGTTATACGTTATACGTTATACGTTATACGTTATACGTTATACGTTATACGTTATACGTAATATGTAATACGTCATACGTTTTACGTTATACGTTGTACGTTATACGTTATACGTTACACGTTATACGTTATACGGTATACGTTATGCGTTATTCGCTATACGTTATGCGTTATACGATATACGTTATGCGTTATAGGATATATGTTATACGTTTTACGTTATTCGTTATACGTTCTTCGTTACACGATATACGTTATACGTTATACGTTATACGTTATAGGTCATACCTTATACGTGATACGTCATACGTTATACGTTATACGTTATACGTTATACGTTATACGTTATACGTTATACGTTATACGTTATACGTTATACGTTATACGTTATACGTTATACGTTATACGTTATACGTTATACGTTATACGTTATACGTTATACGTTATACGTTATACGTTATACGTTATACGTTATACGTTATACGTTATACGTTATACGTTATACGTTATACGTTATACGTTATACGTTATACGTTATACGTTATACGTTATACGTTATACGTTATACGGTATACGTTATGCGTTATTCGCTATACGTTATGCGTTATACGATATACGTTATGCGTTATAGGATATATGTTATACGTCTTACGTTATTCGTTATACGCTCTTCGTTACACGTTATACGTTATACGTTATACGTTATACGTTATACGTTATACGTTATACGTTATACGTTATACGTTATACGTTATACGTTATACGTTATACGTTATACGTTATACGGTATACGTTATACGTTATACGTTATACGTAATATGTAATACGTTATACGTTATACGTTTTACGTTATACGTTATACGTTATACGTTATACGTTATACGTTATACGTTATACGTTATACGTTATACGTCATACATTATAGGTTATACGATACACGTTATACGTTATACGTTATACGTTATACGTTATACGTTATACGTTATACGTTATACGTTATACGTTATACGTTATACGTTATACGTAATATGTAATACGTCATACGTTTTACGTTATACGTTATACGTTATACGTTATACGTTATACGTTATACGTTATACGTTATACGTTATACGTTATACGTTATACGTTATACGTTATACGTTATACGTTATACGTTATAGGTTATACGATAGACGTTATACGTTATACGTTATACGTTATACGTTATACGTTATACGTTACACGTTATACGTTATACGCTATTCGTTATACGTTATACGTTACACGTTATACGTTATACGTTATACGTTATACGTTATACGTTATTCGTTATACGTTATACGTTATACGTTATACGTTATACGTTATACGTTATACGTTATAGGTTATACGTTATACGTTATACGTTATACGTTACACGTTATACGTTACACGTTATACGTTATACGTTATACGTTATACGTTATACGTTATACGTTATAGGTTTTACGTTATACGTTATACGTTATACGTTATACGTTATACGTTATACGTTATACGTTATACGTTATACGTTATACGTTATACGTTATACGTTATACGTTATACGTTATACGTTATACGTTATACGTTATACGTTATACGTTATACGTTATACGTTACACGTTATACGTTATACGCTATACGTTATACGTTATACGTTACACGTTATACGTTATACGTTATACGTTATACGTTATACGTTATACGTTATACGTTATACGTTATACGTTATACGTTATACGTTATACGTTATACGTTATACGTTATACGTAATATGTAATACGTCATACGTTTTACGTTATACGTTGTACGTTATACGTTATACGTTACACGTTATACGTTATACGGTATACGTTATGCGTTATTCGCTATACGTTATGCGTTATACGATATACGTTATGCGTTATAGGATATATGTTATACGTTTTACGTTATTCGTTATACGTTCTTCGTTACACGATATACGTTATACGTTATACGTTATACGTTATAGGTCATACCTTATACGTGATACGTCATACGTTATACGTTATACGTTATACGTTATACGTTATACGTTATACGTTATACGTTATACGTTATACGTTATACGTTATACGTTATACGTTATACGTTATACGTTATACGTTATACGTTATACGTTATACGTTATACGTTATACGTTATACGTTATACGTTATACGTTATACGTTATACGTTATACGTTATACGTTATACGTTATACGTTATACGTTATACGTTATACGTTATACGTTATACGTTATACGTTATACGTTATACGTTATACGGTATACGTTATGCGTTATTCGCTATACGTTATGCGTTATACGATATACGTTATGCGTTATAGGATATATGTTATACGTCTTACGTTATTCGTTATACGCTCTTCGTTACACGTTATACGTTATACGTTATACGTTATACGTTATACGTTATACGTTATACGTTATACGTTATACGTTATACGTTATACGTTATACGTTATACGTTATACGTTATACGGTATACGTTATACGTTATACGTTATACGTAATATGTAATACGTTATACGTTATACGTTTTACGTTATACGTTATACGTTATACGTTATACGTTATACGTTATACGTTATACGTTATACGTTATACGTCATACATTATAGGTTATACGATACACGTTATACGTTATACGTTATACGTTATACGTTATACGTTATACGTTATACGTTATACGTTATACGTTATACGTTATACGTTATACGTAATATGTAATACGTCATACGTTTTACGTTATACGTTATACGTTATACGTTATACGTTATACGTTATACGTTATACGTTATACGTTATACGTTATACGTTATACGTTATACGTTATACGTTATACGTTATACGTTATAGGTTATACGATAGACGTTATACGTTATACGTTATACGTTATACGTTATACGTTATACGTTACACGTTATACGTTATACGCTATTCGTTATACGTTATACGTTACACGTTATACGTTATACGTTATACGTTATACGTTATACGTTATTCGTTATACGTTATACGTTATACGTTATACGTTATACGTTATACGTTATACGTTTTAGGTTATACGTTATACGTTATACGTTATACGTTACACGTTATACGTTACACGTTATACGTTATACGTTATACGTTATACGTTATACGTTATACGTTATAGGTTTTACGTTATACGTTATACGTTATACGTTATACGTTATACGTTATACGTTATACGTTATACGTTATACGTTATACGTTATACGTTATACGTTATACGTTATACGTTATACGTTATACGTTATACGTTATACGTTATACGTTATACGTTATACGTTATACGTTATACGTTATACGTTATACGTTATACGTTATACGTTATACGTTATACGTTATACGTTATACGTTATACGTTATACGTTATACGTAATATGTAATACGTCACACGTTTTACGTTATACGTTATACGTCATACGTTATACGTTATACGTTATACGTTATACGTTATACGTTATACGTTATACGTTATACGTTAAACGTTATACGTTATAGGTTATACGTTATACGTTATACGTTATACGTTATACGTTATACGTTATACGTTAAACGTTATACGTTATAAGTTATACGTTATACGATATACGATATACGTTATACGTTATACGTTATACGTTATACGTTATACGTTATACGTTATACGTTATACGTTATACGTTATACGTTATACGGTATACGTTATGCGTTATTCGCTATACGTTATGCGTTATACGATATACGTTATGCGTTATAGGATATATGTTATACGTTTTACGTTATTCGTTATACGTTCTTCGTTACACGATATACGTTATACGTTATACGTTATACGTTATAGGTCATACCTTATACGTGATACGTCATACGTTATACGTTATACGTTATACGTTATACGTTATACGTTATACGTTATACGTTATACGTTATACGTTATACGTTATACGTTATACGTTATACGTTATACGTTATACGTTATACGTTATACGTTATACGTTATACGTTATACGTTGTACGTTATACGTTATACGTTATTCGTTATACGTTATACGTGATACGTTATACGTTATAGGTTATGCGATACACGTTATACGTTATACGTTATACGTTATACGTTACACGTTATACGTTATACGGTATACGTTATGCGTTATTCGCTATACGTTATGCGTTATACGATATACGTTATGCGTTATAGGATATATGTTATACGTTTTACGTTATTCGTTATACGTTCTTCGTTACACGATATACGTTATACGTTATACGTTATACGTTATAGGTCATACCTTATACGTGATACGTCATACGTTATACGTTATACGTTATACGTTATACGTTATACGTTATACGTTATACGTTATACGTTATACGTTATACGTTATACGTTATACGTTATACGTTATACGTTATACGTTATACGTTATACGTTATACGTTATACGTTATACGTTATACGTTAAACGTTATACGTTATAAGTTATACGTTATACGATATACGATATACGTTATACGTTATACGTTATACGTTATACGTTATACGTTATACGTTATACGTTATACGTTATACGTTATACGTTATACGGTATACGTTATGCGTTATTCGCTATACGTTATGCGTTATACGATATACGTTATGCGTTATAGGATATATGTTATACGTTTTACGTTATTCGTTATACGTTCTTCGTTACACGATATACGTTATACGTTATACGTTATACGTTATAGGTCATACCTTATACGTGATACGTCATACGTTATACGTTATACGTTATACGTTATACGTTATACGTTATACGTTATACGTTATACGTTATACGTTATACGTTATACGTTATACGTTATACGTTATACGTTATACGTTATACGTTATACGTTATACGTTATACGTTATACGTTGTACGTTATACGTTATACGTTATTCGTTATACGTTATACGTGATACGTTATACGTTATAGGTTATGCGATACACGTTATACGTTATACGTTATACGTTATACGTTACACGTTATACGTTATACGGTATACGTTATGCGTTATTCGCTATACGTTATGCGTTATACGATATACGTTATGCGTTATAGGATATATGTTATACGTTTTACGTTATTCGTTATACGTTCTTCGTTACACGATATACGTTATACGTTATACGTTATACGTTATAGGTCATACCTTATACGTGATACGTCATACGTTATACGTTATACGTTATACGTTATACGTTATACGTTATACGTTATACGTTATACGTTATACGTTATACGTTATACGTTATACGTTATACGTTATACGTTATACGTTATACGTTATAAGTTATACGTTATACGTTATACGTTATACGTTATACGTTATACGTTATACGTTATACGTTATACGTTATACGTTATACGTTATACGTTATACGTTATACGTTATACGTTATACGTTATACGTTATACGTTATACGTTATACGTTATACGTTATACGGTATACGTTATACGTTATACGTTATACGTTATACGTTATACATTATACGTTATACGTTATACGTTATACGTAATATGTAATACGTCACACGTTTTACGTTATACGTTATACGTCATACGTTATACGTTATACGTTATACGTTATACGTTATACGTTATACGTTATACGTTATACGTTATACGTTATACTTTATACGTTATACGTTATACGTTGTAGGTCATACCTTATACGTGATACGTCATACGTTATACGTTATACATTATACGTTATACGTTATACGTAATACGTTATACGTTATACGTTATATGATATACGTTATACGTTATACGTTATACGTTATACGTTATACGTTATACGTTATACGTTATACGTAATATGTAATACGTCATACGTTTTACGTTATACGTTATACGTTATACGTTATACGTTATACGTTATACGTTATACGTTATACGTGATACGTTATACGTTATACGTTATACGTTATACGTTATACGTTATACGTTATACGTTATACGTTATACGTTATACGTAATACGTTATACGTTATACGTTATATGATATACGTTATACGTTATACGTTATACGTTATACGTTATACGTTATACGTTATACGTAATATGTAATACGTCATACGTTTTACGTTATACGTTGTACGTTATACGTTATACGTTATACGTTATACGTTATACGTGATACGTTATGCGTTATAGGTTATACGATACACGTTATACGTTATACGTTATACGTTATACGTTACACGTTATACGTTATACGGTATACGTTATGCGTTATTCGCTATACGTTATGCGTTATACGATATACGTTATGCGTTATAGGATATATGTCATACGTTTTACGTTATTCGTTATACGTTCTTCGTTACACGATATACGTTATACGTTATACGTTATACGTTATAGGTCATACCTTATACGTGATACGTCATACGTTATACGTTATACGTTATACGTTATACGTTATACGTTATACGTTATACGTTATACGTTATACGTTATACGTTTTACGTTATACGTTATACGTTATACGTTATACGTTATACGTTATACGTTATAAGTTACACGTTATACGTTATACGTTATACGTTATACGTTATACGTTATACGTTATACGTTATACGTTATACGTTATACGTTATACGTTATACGTTATACGTTATACGTTATACGTTATACGTTATACGTTATACGTTATACGGTATACGTTATACGTTATACGTTATACGTTATACGTTATACATTATACGTTATACGTTATACGTTATACGTAATATGTAATACGTCACACGTTTTACGTTATACGTTATACGTCATACGTTATACGTTATACGTTATACGTTATACGTTATACGTTATACGTTATACGTTATACGTTATACTTTATACGTTATACGTTATACGTTATAGGTCATACCTTATACGTGATACGTCATACGTTATACGTTATACATTATACGTTATACGTTATACGTAATACGTTATACGTTATACGTTATATGATATACGTTATACGTTATACGTTATACGTTATACGTTATACGTTATACGTTATACGTTATACGTTATACGTAATATGTAATACGTCATACTTATTACGTTATACGTTATACGTTATACGTTATACGTTATACGTTATACGTTATACGTTATACGTGATACGTTATACGTTATACGTTATACGTTATACGTTATACGTTATACGTAATACGTTATACGTTATACGTTATACGTTATATGATATACGTTATACGTTATACGTTATACGTTATACGTTATACGTTATACGTTATACGTAATATGTAATACGTCATACGTTTTACGTTATACGTTGTACGTTATACGTTATACGTTATACGTTATACGTTATACGTGATACGTTATACGTTATAGGTTATACGATGCACGTTATACGTTATACGTTATACGTTATACGTTACACGTTATACGTTATACGGTATACGTTATGCGTTATTCGCTATACGTTATGCGTTATACGATATACGTTATGCGTTATAGGATATATGTTATACGTTTTACGTTATTCGTTATACGTTCTTCGTTACACGATATACGTTATACGTTATACGTTATACGTTATAGGTCATACCTTATACGTGATACGTCATACGTTATACGTTATACGTTATACGTTATACGTTATACGTTATACGTTATACGTTATACGTTATACGTTATACGTTATACGTTATACGTTATACGTTATACGTTATACGTTATACGTTATACGTTATACGTTATACGTTATACGTTATACGTTATACGTTATACGTTATACGTTATACGTTATACGTTATACGTTATACGTTATACGTTATACGTTATACGTTATACGTTATACGGTATACGTTATGCGTTATTCGCTACACGTTATGCGTTATACGATATACGTTATGCGTTATAGGATATATGTTATACGTCTTACGTTATTCGTTATACGCTCTTCGTTACACGTTATACGTTATACGTTATACGTTATACGTTATACGTTATACGTTATACGTTATACGTTATACGTTATACGTTATACGTTATACGTTATACGTTATACGGTATACGTTATACGTTATACGTTATACGTAATATGTAATACGTTATACGTTATACGTTTTACGTTATACGTTATACGTTATACGTTATACGTTATACGTTATACGTTATACGTTATACGTTATACGTTATACGTTATACATTATAGGTTATACGATACACGTTATACGTTATACGTTATACGTTATACGTTATACGTTATACGTTATACGTTATACGTTATACGTTATACGTAATATGTAATACGTCATACGTTTTACGTTATACGTTATACGTTATACGTTATACGTTATACGTTATACGTTATACGTTATACGTTATACGTTATACGTTATACGTTATACGTTATACGTTATACGTTATACGTTATAGGTTATACGATAGACGTTATACGTTATACGTTATACGTTATACGTTATACGTTATACGTTACACGTTATACGTTATACGCTATACGTTATACGTTATACGTTACACGTTATACGTTATACGTTATACGTTATACGTTATACGTTATTCGTTATACGTTATACGTTATACGTTATACGTTATACGTTATACGTTATACGTTATAGGTTATACGTTATACGTTATACGTTATACGTTACACGTTATACGTTACACGTTATACGTTATACGTTATACGTTATACGTTATACGTTATACGTTATAGGTTTTACGTTATACGTTATACGTTATACGTTATACGTTATACGTTATACGTTATACGTTATACGTTATACGTTATACGTTATACGTTATACGTTATACGTTATACGTTATACGTTATACGTTATACGTTATACGTTATACGTTATACGTTATACGTTATACGTTATACGTTATACGTTATACGTTATACGTTATACGTTATACGTTATACGTAATATGTAATACGTCACACGTTTTACGTTATACGTTATACGTCATACGTTATACGTTATACGTTATACGTTATACGTTATACGTTATACGTTATACGTTATACGTTAAACGTTATACGTTATAGGTTATACGTTATACGTTATACGTTATACGTTATACGTTATACGTTATACGTTATACGTTAAACGTTATACGTTATAAGTTATACGTTATACGATATACGATATACGTTATACGTTATACGTTATACGTTATACGTTATACGTTATACGTTATACGTTATACGTTATACGTTATACGTTATACGGTATACGTTATGCGTTATTCGCTATACGTTATGCGTTATACGATATACGTTATGCGTTATAGGATATATGTTATACGTTTTACGTTATTCGTTATACGTTCTTCGTTACACGATATACGTTATACGTTATACGTTATACGTTATAGGTCATACCTTATACGTGATACGTCATACGTTATACGTTATACGTTATACGTTATACGTTATACGTTATACGTTATACGTTATACGTTATACGTTATACGTTATACGTTATACGTTATACGTTATACGTTATACGTTATACGTTATACGTTATACGTTATACGTTATACGTTATACGTTATACGTTATACGTTATACGTTATACGTTATACGTTATACGTTATACGTTATACGTTATACGTTATACGGTATACGTTATACGTTATACGTAATATGTAATACGTTATACGTTTTACGTTATACGTTATACGTTATACGTTATACGTTATACGTTATACGTTATACGTTATACGTTATACGTTATACGTTATACATTATAGGTTATACGATACACGTTATACGTTATACATTATACGTTATACGTTATACGTTATACGTTATACGTTATGCGTTATACGTAATATGTAATACGTCATACGTTTTACGTTATACGTTATACGTTATACGTTATACGTTATACGTTATACGTTATACGTTATACGTTATACGTTATACGTTATACGTTATACGTTATACGTTATACGTTATACGTTATACGGTATACGTTATGCGTTATTCGCTATACGTTATGCGTTATACGATATACGTTATGCGTTATATGATATATGTTATACGTTTTACGTTATTCGTTATACGTTCTTCGTTACACGATATACGTTATACGTTATACGTTATACGTTATAGGTCATACCTTATACGTGATACGTCATACATTATACGTTATACGTTATACGTTATACGTTATACGTTATACGTTATAAGTTATACGTTATACGTTATACGTTATACGTTATACGTTATACGTTATACGTTATACGTTATACGTTATACGTTATACGTTATACGTCATAACGTTATACGTTATACGTTATACGTTATACGTTATACGTTATACGTTATACGTTATACGTTATACGTTATACGTTATACGTTATACGTTATACGTTATACGTTATACGTTATACGTTATACGTTATACGTTATACGTTATACGTTATACGTTATACGTTATACGTATACGTTATACGTTATACGTTATACGTTATACGTTATACGTTATACGTTATACGTTATACGTTATACGTTATACGGTATACGTTATGCGTTATTCGCTATACGTTATGCGTTATACGAAATACGTTATGCGTTATAGGATATATGTTATACGTCTTACGTTATTCGTTATACGCTCTTCGTTGCACGTTATACGTTATACGTTATACGTTATACGTTATACGTTATACGTTATACGTTATACGTTATACGTTATACGTTATACGTTATACGTTATACGTTATACGTTATTCGCTATACGTTATGCGTTATACGATATACGTTATGCGTTATAGGATATATGTTATACGTTTTACGTTATTCGTTATACGTTCTTCGTTACACGATATACGTTATACGTTATACGTTATACGTTATAGGTCATACCTTATACGTGATACGTCATACGTTATACGTTATACGTTATACGTTATACGTTATACGTTATACGTTATACGTTATACGTTATACGTTATACGTTATACGTTATACGTTATACGTTATACGTTATAAGTTATACGTTATACGTTATACGTTATACGTTATACGTTATACGTTATACGTTATACGTTATACGTTATACGTTATACGTTATACGTTATACGTTATACGTTATACGTTATACGTTATACGTTATACGTTATACGTTATACGTTATACGTTATACGGTATACGTTATACGTTATACGTTATACGTTATACGTTATACATTATACGTTATACGTTATACGTTATACGTAATATGTAATACGTCACACGTTTTACGTTATACGTTATACGTCATACGTTATACGTTATACGTTATACGTTATACGTTATACGTTATACGTTATACGTTATACGTTATACGTTATACGTTATACGTTATACGTTATACGTTATACGGTATACGTTATGCGTTATTCGCTATACGTTATGCGTTATACGATATACGTTATGCGTTATAGGATATATGTTATACGTTTTACGTTATTCGTTATACGTTCTTCGTTACACGATATACGTTATACGTTATACGTTATACGTTATAGGTCATACCTTATACGTGATACGTCATACGTTATACGTTATACGTTATACGTTATACGTTATACGTTATACGTTATACGTTATACGTTATACGTTATACGTTATACGTTATACGTTATACGTTATACGTTATACGTTATACGTTATACGTTATACGTTATACGTTATACGTTGTACGTTATACGTTATACGTTATTCGTTATACGTTATACGTGATACGTTATACGTTATAGGTTATGCGATACACGTTATACGTTATACGTTATACGTTATACGTTACACGTTATACGTTATACGGTATACGTTATGCGTTATTCGCTATACGTTATGCGTTATACGATATACGTTATGCGTTATAGGATATATGTTATACGTTTTACGTTATTCGTTATACGTTCTTCGTTACACGATATACGTTATACGTTATACGTTATACGTTATAGGTCATACCTTATACGTGATACGTCATACGTTATACGTTATACGTTATACGTTATACGTTATACGTTATACGTTATACGTTATACGTTATACGTTATACGTTATACGTTATACGTTATACGTTATACGTTATACGTTATACGTTATAAGTTATACGTTATACGTTATACGTTATACGTTATACGTTATACGTTATACGTTATACGTTATACGTTATACGTTATACGTTATACGTTATACGTTATACGTTATACGTTATACGTTATACGTTATACGTTATACGTTATACGTTATACGTTATACGTTATACGGTATACGTTATACGTTATACGTTATACGTTATACGTTATACATTATACGTTATACGTTATACGTTATACGTAATATGTAATACGTCACACGTTTTACGTTATACGTTATACGTCATACGTTATACGTTATACGTTATACGTTATACGTTATACGTTATACGTTATACGTTATACGTTATACGTTATACGTTATACGTTATACGTAATATGTAATACGTCATACGTTTTACGTTATACGTTATACGTTATACGTTATACGTTATACGTTATACGTTATACGTTATACGTAATATGTAATACGTCATACGTTTTACGTTATACGTTGTACGTTATACGTTATACGTTATACGTTATACGTTATACGTGATACGTTATGCGTTATAGGTTATACGATACACGTTATACGTTATACGTTATACGTTATACGTTACACGTTATACGTTATACGGTATACGTTATGCGTTATTCGCTATACGTTATGCGTTATACGATATACGTTATGCGTTATAGGATATATGTCATACGTTTTACGTTATTCGTTATACGTTCTTCGTTACACGATATACGTTATACGTTATACGTTATACGTTATAGGTCATACCTTATACGTGATACGTCATACGTTATACGTTATACGTTATACGTTATACGTTATACGTTATACGTTATACGTTATACGTTATACGTTATACGTTTTACGTTATACGTTATACGTTATACGTTATACGTTATACGTTATACGTTATAAGTTACACGTTATACGTTATACGTTATACGTTATACGTTATACGTTATACGTTATACGTTATACGTTATACGTTATACGTTACACGTTATACGTTATACGTTATACGTTATACGTTATACGTTATTCGTTATACGTTATACGTTATACGTTATACGTTATACGTTATACGTTATACGTTATAGGTTATACGTTATACGTTATACGTTATACGTTACACGTTATACGTTACACGTTATACGTTATACGTTATACGTTATACGTTATACGTTATACGTTATAGGTTTTACGTTATACGTTATACGTTATACGTAATATGTAATACGTCACACGTTTTACGTTATACGTTATACGTCATACGTTATACGTTATACGTTATACGTTATACGTTATACGTTATACGTTATACGTTATACGTTAAACGTTATACGTTATAGGTTATACGTTATACGTTATACGTTATACGTTATACGTTATACGTTATACGTTAAACGTTATACGTTATAGGTTATACGTTATACGATATACGATATACGTTATACGTTATACGTTATACGTTATACGTTATACGTTATACGTTATACGTTATACGTTATACGGTATACGTTATGCGTTATTCGCTATACGTTATGCGTTATACGATATACGTTATGCGTTATAGGATATATGTTATACGTTTTACGTTATTCGTTATACGTTCTTCGTTACACGATATACGTTATACGTTATACGTTATACGTTATAGGTCATACCTTATACGTGATACGTCATACGTTATACGTTATACGTTATACGTTATACGTTATACGTTATACGTTATACGTTATACGTTATACGTTATACGTTATACGTTATACGTTATACGTTATACGTTATACGGTATACGTTATGCGTTATTCGCTATACGTTATGCGTTATACGAAATACGTTATGCGTTATAGGATATATGTTATACGTCTTACGTTATTCGTTATACGCTCTTCGTTGCACGTTATACGTTATACGTTATACGTTATACGTTATACGTTATACGTTATACGTTATACGTTATACGTTATACGTTATACGTTATACGTTATACGTTATACGTTATTCGCTATACGTTATGCGTTATACGATATACGTTATGCGTTATAGGATATATGTTATACGTTTTACGTTATTCGTTATACGTTCTTCGTTACACGATATACGTTATACGTTATACGTTATACGTTATAGGTCATACCTTATACGTGATACGTCATACGTTATACGTTATACGTTATACGTTATACGTTATACGTTATACGTTATACGTTATACGTTATACGTTATACGTTATACGTTATACGTTATACGTTATACGTTATACGTTATAAGTTATACGTTATACGTTATACGTTATACGTTATACGTTATACGTTATACGTTATACGTTATACGTTATACGTTATACGTTATACGTTATACGTTATACGTTATACGTTATACGTTATACGTTATACGTTATACGTTATACGTTATACGTTATACGGTATACGTTATACGTTATACGTTATACGTTATACGTTATACATTATACGTTATACGTTATACGTTATACGTAATATGTAATACGTCACACGTTTTACGTTATACGTTATACGTCATACGTTATACGTTATACGTTATACGTTATACGTTATACGTTATACGTTATACGTTATACGTTATACTTTATACGTTATACGTTATACGTTGTAGGTCATACCTTATACGTGATACGTCATACGTTATACGTTATACATTATACGTTATACGTTATACGTAATACGTTATACGTTATACGTTATATGATATACGTTATACGTTATACGTTATACGTTATACGTTATACGTTATACGTTATACGTAATATGTAATACGTCATACGTTTTACGTTATACGTTATACGTTATACGTTATACGTTATACGTTATACGTTATACGTTATACGTGATACGTTATACGTTATACGTTATACGTTATACGTTATACGTTATACGTTATACGTTATACGTTATACGTTATACGTAATACGTTATACGTTATACGTTATATGATATACGTTATACGTTATACGTTATACGTTATACGTTATACGTTATAGGTTATACGTAATATGTAATACGTCATACGTTTTACGTTATACGTTGTACGTTATACGTTATACGTTATACGTTATACGTTATACGTGATACGTTATGCGTTATAGGTTATACGATACACGTTATACGTTATACGTTATACGTTATACGTTACACGTTATACGTTATACGGTATACGTTATGCGTTATTCGCTATACGTTATGCGTTATACGATATACGTTATGCGTTATAGGATATATGTTATACGTTTTACGTTATTCGTTATACGTTCTTCGTTACACGATATACGTTATACGTTATACGTTATACGTTATAGGTCATACCTTATACGTGATACGTCATACGTTATACGTTATACGTTATACGTTATACGTTATACGTTATACGTTATACGTTATACGTTATACGTTATACGTTTTACGTTATACGTTATACGTTATACGTTATACGTTATACGTTATACGTTATAAGTTACACGTTATACGTTATACGTTATACGTTATACGTTATACGTTATACGTTATACGTTATACGTTATACGTTATACGTTATACGTTATACGTTATACGTTATACGTTATACGTTATACGTTATACGTTATACGTTATACGTTATACGGTATACGTTATACGTTATACGTTATACGTTATACGTTATACATTATACGTTATACGTTATACGTTATACGTAATATGTAATACGTCACACGTTTTACGTTATACGTTATACGTCATACGTTATACGTTATACGTTATACGTTATACGTTATACGTTATACGTTATACGTTATACGTTATACTTTATACGTTATACGTTATACGTTATAGGTCATACCTTATACGTGATACGTCATACGTTATACGTTATACATTATACGTTATACGTTATACGTAATACGTTATACGTTATACGTTATATGATATACGTTATACGTTATACGTTATACGTTATACGTTATACGTTATACGTTATACGTTATACGTAATATGTAATACGTCATACTTATTACGTTATACGTTATACGTTATACGTTATACGTTATACGTTATACGTTATACGTTATACGTGATACGTTATACGTTATACGTTATACGTTATACGTTATACGTTATACGTAATACGTTATACGTTATACGTTATATGATATACGTTATACGTTATACGTTATACGTTATACGTTATACGTTATACGTTATACGTAATATGTAATACGTCATACGTTTTACGTTATACGTTGTACGTTATACGTTATACGTTATACGTTATACGTTATACGTGATACGTTATACGTTATAGGTTATACGATGCACGTTATACGTTATACGTTATACGTTATACGTTACACGTTATACGTTATACGGTATACGTTATGCGTTATTCGCTATACGTTATGCGTTATACGATATACGTTATGCGTTATAGGATATATGTTATACGTTTTACGTTATTCGTTATACGTTCTTCGTTACACGATATACGTTATACGTTATACGTTATACGTTATAGGTCATACCTTATACGTGATACGTCATACGTTATACGTTATACGTTATACGTTATACGTTATACGTTATACGTTATACGTTATAAGTTATACGTTATACGTTATACGTTATACGTTATACGTTATACGTTATACGTTATACGTTATACGTTATACGTTATACGTTATACGTTATACGTTATACGTTATACGTTATACGTTATACGTTATACGTTATACGTTATACGTTATACGTTATACGGTATACGTTATACGTTATACGTTATACGTTATACGTTATACATTATACGTTATACGTTATACGTTATACGTAATATGTAATACGTCACACGTTTTACGTTATACGTTATACGTCATACGTTATACGTTATACGTTATACGTTATACGTTATACGTTATACGTTATACGTTATACGTTATACTTTATACGTTATACGTTATACGTTGTAGGTCATACCTTATACGTGATACGTCATACGTTATACGTTATACATTATACGTTATACGTTATACGTAATACGTTATACGTTATACGTTATATGATATACGTTATACGTTATACGTTATACGTTATACGTTATACGTTATACGTTATACGTAATATGTAATACGTCATACGTTTTACGTTATACGTTATACGTTATACGTTATACGTTATACGTTATACGTTATACGTTATACGTGATACGTTATACGTTATACGTTATACGTTATACGTTATACGTTATACGTTATACGTTATACGTTATACGTTATACGTAATACGTTATACGTTATACGTTATATGATATACGTTATACGTTATACGTTATACGTTATACGTTATACGTTATAGGTTATACGTAATATGTAATACGTCATACGTTTTACGTTATACGTTGTACGTTATACGTTATACGTTATACGTTATACGTTATACGTGATACGTTATGCGTTATAGGTTATACGATACACGTTATACGTTATACGTTATACGTTATACGTTACACGTTATACGTTATACGGTATACGTTATGCGTTATTCGCTATACGTTATGCGTTATACGATATACGTTATGCGTTATAGGATATATGTTATACGTTTTACGTTATTCGTTATACGTTCTTCGTTACACGATATACGTTATACGTTATACGTTATACGTTATAGGTCATACCTTATACGTGATACGTCATACGTTATACGTTATACGTTATACGTTATACGTTATACGTTATACGTTATACGTTATACGTTATACGTTATACGTTTTACGTTATACGTTATACGTTATACGTTATACGTTATACGTTATACGTTATAAGTTACACGTTATACGTTATACGTTATACGTTATACGTTATACGTTATACGTTATACGTTATACGTTATACGTTATACGTTATACGTTATACGTTATACGTTATACGTTATACGTTATACGTTATACGTTATACGTTATACGGTATACGTTATACGTTATACGTTATACGTTATACGTTATACATTATACGTTATACGTTATACGTTATACGTAATATGTAATACGTCACACGTTTTACGTTATACGTTATACGTCATACGTTATACGTTATACGTTATACGTTATACGTTATACGTTATACGTTATACGTTATACGTTATACTTTATACGTTATACGTTATACGTTATAGGTCATACCTTATACGTGATACGTCATACGTTATACGTTATACATTATACGTTATACGTTATACGTAATACGTTATACGTTATACGTTATATGATATACGTTATACGTTATACGTTATACGTTATACGTTATACGTTATACGTTATACGTTATACGTAATATGTAATACGTCATACTTATTACGTTATACGTTATACGTTATACGTTATACGTTATACGTTATACGTTATACGTTATACGTGATACGTTATACGTTATACGTTATACGTTATACGTTATACGTTATACGTAATACGTTATACGTTATACGTTATATGATATACGTTATACGTTATACGTTATACGTTATACGTTATACGTTATACGTTATACGTAATATGTAATACGTCATACGTTTTACGTTATACGTTGTACGTTATACGTTATACGTTATACGTTATACGTTATACGTGATACGTTATACGTTATAGGTTATACGATGCACGTTATACGTTATACGTTATACGTTATACGTTACACGTTATACGTTATACGGTATACGTTATGCGTTATTCGCTATACGTTATGCGTTATACGATATACGTTATGCGTTATAGGATATATGTTATACGTTTTACGTTATTCGTTATACGTTCTTCGTTACACGATATACGTTATACGTTATACGTTATACGTTATAGGTCATACCTTATACGTGATACGTCATACGTTATACGTTATACGTTATACGTTATACGTTATACGTTATACGTTATACGTTATACGTTATACGTTATACGTTATACGTTATACGTTATACGTTATACGTTATACGTTATACGTTATACGTTATACGTTATACGTTATACGTTATACGTTATACGTTATACGTTATACGTTATACGTTATACGTTATACGTTATACGTTATACGTTATACGTTATACGTTATACGTTATACGTTATACGTTATACGTTATACGGTATACGTTATGCGTTATTCGCTACACGTTATGCGTTATACGATATACGTTATGCGTTATAGGATATATGTTATACGTCTCACGTTATTCGTTATACGCTCTTCGTTACACGTTATACGTTATGCGTTATACGTTATACGTTATACGTTATACGTTATACGTTATACGTTATACGTTATACGTTATACGTTATACGTTATACGTTATACGTTATACGGTATACGTTATACGTTATACGTTATACGTAATATGTAATACGTTATACGTTATACGTTTTACGTTATACGTTATACGTTATACGTTATACGTTATACGTTATACGTTATACGTTATACGTTATACGTTATACGTTATACATTATAGGTTATACGATACACGTTATACGTTATACGTTATACGTTATACGTTATACGTTATACGTTATACGTTATACGTTATACGTTATACGTAATATGTAATACGTCATACGTTTTACGTTATACGTTATACGTTATACGTTATACGTTATACGTTATACGTTATACGTTATACGTTATACGTTATACGTTATACGTTATACGTTATACGTTATACGTTATAGGTTATACGATAGACGTTATACGTTATACGTTATACGTTATACGTTATACGTTATACGTTACACGTTATACGTTATACGCTATACGTTATACGTTATACGTTACACGTTATACGTTATACGTTATACGTTATACGTTATACGTTATTCGTTATACGTTATACGTTATACGTTATACGTTATACGTTATACGTTATACGTTATAGGTTATACGTTATACGTTATACGTTATACGTTACACGTTATACGTTACACGTTATACGTTATACGTTATACGTTATACGTTATACGTTATACGTTATAGGTTTTACGTTATACGTTATACGTTATACGTTATACGTTATACGTTATACGTTATACGTTATACGTTATACGTTATACGTTATACGTTATACGTTATACGTTATACGTTATACGTTATACGTTATACGTTATACGTTATACGTTATACGTTATACGTTATACGTTATACGTTATACGTTATACGTTATACGTTATACGTAATATGTAATACGTCACACGTTTTACGTTATACGTTATACGTCATACGTTATACGTTATACGTTATACGTTATACGTTATACGTTATACGTTATACGTTATACGTTAAACGTTATACGTTATAGGTTATACGTTATACGTTATACGTTATACGTTATACGTTATACGTTATACGTTATACGTTAAACGTTATACGTTATAAGTTATACGTTATACGATATACGATATACGTTATACGTTATACGTTATACGTTATACGTTATACGTTATACGTTATACGTTATACGTTATACGTTATACGTTATACGGTATACGTTATGCGTTATTCGCTATACGTTATGCGTTATACGATATACGTTATGCGTTATAGGATATATATTATACGTTTTACGTTATTCGTTATACGTTCTTCGTTACACGATATACGTTATACGTTATACGTTATACGTTATATGATATACGTTATACGTTATACGTTATACGTTATAGGATATATGTTATACGTTTTACGTTATTCGTTATACGTTCTTCGTTACACGATATACGTTATACGTTATACGTTATACGTTATAGGTCATACCTTATACGTGATACGTCATACGTTATACGTTATACGTTATACGTTATACGTTATACGTTATACGTTATACGTTATACGTTATACGTTATACGTTTTACGTTATACGTTATACGTTATACGTTATACGTTATACGTTATACGTTATACGTTATACGTTATACGTTATACGTTATACGTTATACGTTATACGTTATACGTAATATGTAATACGTCACACGTTTTACGTTATACGTTATACGTCATACGTTATACGTTATACGTTATACGTTATACGTTATACGTTATACGTTATACGTTATACGTTATACTTTATACGTTATACGTTATACGTTGTAGGTCATACCTTATACGTGATACGTCATACGTTATACGTTATACATTATACGTTATACGTTATACGTAATACGTTATACGTTATACGTTATATGATATACGTTATACGTTATACGTTATACGTTATACGTTATACGTTATACGTTATACGTAATATGTAATACGTCATACGTTTTACGTTATACGTTATACGTTATACGTTATACGTTATACGTTATACGTTATACGTTATACGTGATACGTTATACGTTATACGTTATACCTTATACGTTATACGTTATACGTTATACGTTATACGTTATACGTTATACGTAATACGTTATACGTTATACGTTATATGATATACGTTATACGTTATACGTTATACGTTATACGTTATACGTTATAGGTTATACGTAATATGTAATACGTCATACGTTTTACGTTATACGTTGTACGTTATACGTTATACGTTATACGTTATACGTTATACGTGATACGTTATGCGTTATAGGTTATACGATACACGTTATACGTTATACGTTATACGTTATACGTTACACGTTATACGTTATACGGTATACGTTATGCGTTATTCGCTATACGTTATGCGTTATACGATATACGTTATGCGTTATAGGATATATGTTATACGTTTTACGTTATTCGTTATACGTTCTTCGTTACACGATATACGTTATACGTTATACGTTATACGTTATAGGTCATACCTTATACGTGATACGTCATACGTTATACGTTATACGTTATACGTTATACGTTATACGTTATACGTTATACGTTATACGTTATACGTTATACGTTTTACGTTATACGTTATACGTTATACGTTATACGTTATACGTTATACGTTATAAGTTACACGTTATACGTTATACGTTATACGTTATACGTTATACGTTATACGTTATACGTTATACGTTATACGTTATACGTTATACGTTATACGTTATACGTTATACGTTATACGTTATACGTTATACGTTATACGTTATACGGTATACGTTATACGTTATACGTTATACGTTATACGTTATACATTATACGTTATACGTTATACGTTATACGTAATATGTAATACGTCACACGTTTTACGTTATACGTTATACGTCATACGTTATACGTTATACGTTATACGTTATACGTTATACGTTATACGTTATACGTTATACGTTATACTTTATACGTTATACGTTATACGTTATAGGTCATACCTTATACGTGATACGTCATACGTTATACGTTATACATTATACGTTATACGTTATACGTAATACGTTATACGTTATACGTTATATGATATACGTTATACGTTATACGTTATACGTTATACGTTATACGTTATACGTTATACGTTATACGTAATATGTAATACGTCATACTTATTACGTTATACGTTATACGTTATACGTTATACGTTATACGTTATACGTTATACGTTATACGTGATACGTTATACGTTATACGTTATACGTTATACGTTATACGTTATACGTAATACGTTATACGTTATACGTTATATGATATACGTTATACGTTATACGTTATACGTTATACGTTATACGTTATACGTTATACGTTATACGTAATATGTAATACGTCATACGTTTTACGTTATACGTTGTACGTTATACGTTATACGTTATACGTTATACGTTATACGTGATACGTTATACGTTATAGGTTATACGATGCACGTTATACGTTATACGTTATACGTTATACGTTACACGTTATACGTTATACGGTATACGTTATGCGTTATTCGCTATACGTTATGCGTTATACGATATACGTTATGCGTTATAGGATATATGTTATACGTTTTACGTTATTCGTTATACGTTCTTCGTTACACGATATACGTTATACGTTATACGTTATACGTTATAGGTCATACCTTATACGTGATACGTCATACGTTATACGTTATACGTTATACGTTATACGTTATACGTTATACGTTATACGTTATACGTTATACGTTATACGTTATACGTTATACGTTATACGTTATACGTTATACGTTATACGTTATACGTTATACGTTATACGTTATACGTTATACGTTATACGTTATACGTTATACGTTATACGTTATACGTTATACGTTATACGTTATACGTTATACGTTATACGTTATACGTTATACGTTATACGTTATACGGTATACGTTATGCGTTATTCGCTACACGTTATGCGTTATACGATATACGTTATGCGTTATAGGATATATGTTATACGTCTTACGTTATTCGTTATACGCTCTTCGTTACACGTTATACGTTATACGTTATACGTTATACGTTATACGTTATACGTTATACGTTATACGTTATACGTTATACGTTATACGTTATACGTTATACGTTATACGGTATACGTTATACGTTATACGTTATACGTAATATGTAATACGTTATACGTTATACGTTTTACGTTATACGTTATACGTTATACGTTATACGTTATACGTTATACGTTATACGTTATACGTTATACGTTATACGTTATACATTATAGGTTATACGATACACGTTATACGTTATACGTTATACGTTATACGTTATACGTTATACGTTATACGTTATACGTTATACGTTATACGTAATATGTAATACGTCATACGTTTTACGTTATACGTTATACGTTATACGTTATACGTTATACGTTATACGTTATACGTTATACGTTATACGTTATACGTTATACGTTATACGTTATACGTTATACGTTATAGGTTATACGATAGACGTTATACGTTATACGTTATACGTTATACGTTATACGTTATACGTTACACGTTATACGTTATACGCTATACGTTATACGTTATACGTTACACGTTATACGTTATACGTTATACGTTATACGTTATACGTTATTCGTTATACGTTATACGTTATACGTTATACGTTATACGTTATACGTTATACGTTATAGGTTATACGTTATACGTTATACGTTATACGTTACACGTTATACGTTACACGTTATACGTTATACGTTATACGTTATACGTTATACGTTATACGTTATAGGTTTTACGTTATACGTTATACGTTATACGTTATACGTTATACGTTATACGTTATACGTTATACGTTATACGTTATACGTTATACGTTATACGTTATACGTTATACGTTATACGTTATACGTTATACGTTATACGTTATACGTTATACGTTATACGTTATACGTTATACGTTATACGTTATACGTTATACGTTATACGTAATATGTAATACGTCACACGTTTTACGTTATACGTTATACGTCATACGTTATACGTTATACGTTATACGTTATACGTTATACGTTATACGTTATACGTTATACGTTAAACGTTATACGTTATAGGTTATACGTTATACGTTATACGTTATACGTTATACGTTATACGTTATACGTTAAACGTTATACGTTATAAGTTATACGTTATACGATATACGATATACGTTATACGTTATACGTTATACGTTATACGTTATACGTTATACGTTATACGTTATACGTTATACGTTATACGTTATACGGTATACGTTATGCGTTATTCGCTATACGTTATGCGTTATACGATATACGTTATGCGTTATAGGATATATATTATACGTTTTACGTTATTCGTTATACGTTCTTCGTTACACGATATACGTTATACGTTATACGTTATACGTTATAGGTCATACCTTATACGTGATACGTCATACGTTATACGTTATACGTTATACGTTATACGTTATACGTTATACGTTATACGTTATACGTTATACGTTATACGTTATACGTTATACGTTATACGTTATACGTTATACGTTATACGTTATACGTTATACGTTATACGTTATACGTTATACGTTATACGTTATACGTTATACGTTATACGTTATACGTTATACGTTATACGTTATACGGTATACGTTATACGTTATACGTAATATGTAATACGTTATACGTTTTACGTTATACGTTATACGTTATACGTTATACGTTATACGTTATACGTTATACGTTATACGTTATACGTTATACGTTATACATTATAGGTTATACGATACACGTTATACGTTATACGTTATACGTTATACGTTATACGTTATACGTTATACGTTATGCGTTATACGTAATATGTAATACGTCATACGTTTTACGTTATACGTTATACGTTATACGTTATACGTTATACGTTATACGTTATACGTTATACGTTATACGTTATACGTTATACGTTATACGTTATACGTTATACGTTATACGTTATACGTTATACGGTATACGTTATGCGTTATTCGCTATACGTTATGCGTTATACGATATACGTTATGCGTTATATGATATATGTTATACGTTTTACGTTATTCGTTATACGTTCTTCGTTACACGATATACGTTATACGTTATACGTTATACGTTATAGGTCATACCTTATACGTGATACGTCATACATTATACGTTATACGTTATACGTTATACGTTATACGTTATACGTTATAAGTTATACGTTATACGTTATACGTTATACGTTATACGTTATACGTTATACGTTATACGTTATACGTTATACGTTATACGTTATACGTTATACGTTATACGTTATACGTTATACGTTATACGTTATACGTTATACGTTATACGTTATACGTTATACGTTATACGTTATACGTTATACGTTATACGTTATACGTTATACGTTATACGTTATACGTTATACGTTATACGTTATACGTTATACGTTATACGTTATACGTTATACGTTATACGTTATACGTTATACGTTATACGTTATACGTTATACGTTATACGTTATACGTTATACGTTATACGTTATACGTTATACGTTATACGGTATACGTTATGCGTTATTCGCTATACGTTATGCGTTATACGAAATACGTTATGCGTTATAGGATATATGTTATACGTCTTACGTTATTCGTTATACGCTCTTCGTTGCACGTTATACGTTATACGTTATACGTTATACGTTATACGTTATACGTTATACGTTATACGTTATACGTTATACGTTATACGTTATACGTTATACGTTATACGTTATACGTTATACGGTATACGTTATACGTTATACGTTTTACGTAATATGTAATACGTTATACGTTTTACGTTATACGTTATACGTTATACGTTATACGTTATACGTTATACGTTATACGTTATACGTTATACATTATAGGTTATACGATACACGTTATACGTTATACGTTATACGTTATACGTTATACGTTATACGTTATACGTTATACGTTATACGTTATACGTTATACGTTATACGTAATATGTAATACGCCATACGTTTTACGTTATACGTTATACGTTATACGTTATACGTTATACGTTATACGTTATACGTTATACGGTATACGTTATACATTATACGTTATACGCTATACGTTATACGTTATAGGTTATACGTTATACGTTATACGTTATACGTTATACGTTATACGTTATACGTTACACGTTATACGTTATACGCTATACGTTATACGTTATACGTTATACGTTACACGTTATACGTTATACGTTATACGTTATACGTTATAGGTTATACGTTATACGTTATACGTTATACGTTATAGGTTATACGTTATACGTTATACGTTATACGTTATACGTTATACGTTATACGTTATACATTATAGGTTATACGATACACGTTATACGTTATACGTTATACGTTATACGTTATACGTTATACGTTATACGTTATACGTTATACGTAATATGTAATACGTCATACGTTTTACGTTATACGTTATACGTTATACGTTATACGTTATACGTTATACGTTATACGTTATACGTTATACGTTATACGTTATACGTTATACGTTATACGTTATACGTTATACGTTATACGTTATACGTTATACGTTATACGTTATACGTTATACGTTATACGTTATACGTTATACGTTATACGTTATACCTTATACGTTATACGTTATACGGTATACGTTATGCGTTATTCGCTATACGTTATGCGTTATACGATATATGTTATGCGTTATAGGATATATGTTATACGTCTTACGTTATTCGTTATACGCTCTTCGTTACACGTTATACGTTATACGTTATACGTTATACGTTATACGTTACACGTTATACGTTATACGTTATACGTTATACGTTATACGTTATACGTTATACGTTATACGTTATACGTTATACGTTATACGGTATACGTTATACGTAATACGTTATACGTAATATGTAATACGTTATACGTTTTACGTTATACGTTATACGTTATACGTTATACGTTATACGTTATACGTTATACGTTATACGTTATACGTTATACGTTATACGTTATACGTTATACGTTATACATTATAAGTTATACGATACATGTTATACGTTATACGTTATACGTTATACGTTATACGTTATACGTTATACGTTATACGTTATACGTTATACGTTATACGTTATACGTTATACGTTATACGTTATACGTTATACGTTATACGTTATACGTTATACGTTATACGTTATACGTAATACGTAATACGTCATACGTTTTACGTTATACGATATACGTTATACGTTATACGTTATACGTTATACGTTATACGTTATACGTTTTACGTTATACGTTATACGTTATACGTTATACGTTATACGTTATACGTTATACGTTATACGTTATACGTTATAGGTCATACCTTATACGTGATACGTCATACGTTATACGTTATACATTATGCGTTATACGTTATGCGTAATACGTTATACGTTATACGTTATATGATATACGTTATACGTTATACGTTATACGTTATACGTTATACGTTATACGTTATACGTTATACGTTATACGTTATACGTTATACGTTTTACGTTATACGTTATACGTTATACGTTATACGTTATACGTTATACGTTATACGTTATACGTTATACGTTATACGTTATACGTTATACGTTATACGTTATACGTTATACGTTATACGTTATACGTTATACGTTATACGTTATACGTTATACGTTATACGTTATACGTTATACGGTATACGTTATACGTTATACGTTATACGTTATACGTTATACATTATACGTTATACGTTATACGTTATACGTAATATGTAATACGTCACACGTTTTACGTTATACGTTATACGTCATACGTTATACGTTATACGTTATACGTTATACGTTATACGTTATACGTTATACGTTATACGTTATACTTTATACGTTATACGTTATACGTTATAGGTCATACCTTATACGTGATACGTCATACGTTATACGTTATACATTATACGTTATACGTTATACGTAATACGTTATACGTTATACGTTATATGATATACGTTATACGTTATACGTTATACGTTATACGTTATACGTTATACGTTATACGTTATACGTAATATGTAATACGTCATACTTATTACGTTATACGTTATACGTTATACGTTATACGTTATACGTTATACGTTATACGTTATACGTGATACGTTATACGTTATACGTTATACGTTATACGTTATACGTTATACGTAATACGTTATACGTTATACGTTATATGATATACGTTATACGTTATACGTTATACGTTATACGTTATACGTTATACGTTATACGTAATATGTAATACGTCATACGTTTTACGTTATACGTTGTACGTTATACGTTATACGTTATACGTTATACGTTATACGTGATACGTTATACGTTATAGGTTATACGATGCACGTTATACGTTATACGTTATACGTTATACGTTACACGTTATACGTTATACGGTATACGTTATGCGTTATTCGCTATACGTTATGCGTTATACGATATACGTTATGCGTTATAGGATATATGTTATACGTTTTACGTTATTCGTTATACGTTCTTCGTTACACGATATACGTTATACGTTATACGTTATACGTTATAGGTCATACCTTATACGTGATACGTCATACGTTATACGTTATACGTTATACGTTATACGTTATACGTTATACGTTATACGTTATACGTTATACGTTATACGTTATACGTTATACGTTATACGTTATACGTTATACGTTATACGTTATACGTTATACGTTATACGTTATACGTTATACGTTATACGTTATACGTTATACGTTATACGTTATACGTTATACGTTATACGTTATACGTTATACGTTATACGTTATACGTTATACGTTATACGGTATACGTTATGCGTTATTCGCTACACGTTATGCGTTATACGATATACGTTATGCGTTATAGGATATATGTTATACGTCTTACGTTATTCGTTATACGCTCTTCGTTACACGTTATACGTTATACGTTATACGTTATACGTTATACGTTATACGTTATACGTTATACGTTATACGTTATACGTTATACGTTATACGGTATACGTTATACGTTATACGTTATACGTAATATGTAATACGTTATACGTTATACGTTTTACGTTATACGTTATACGTTATACGTTATACGTTATACGTTATACGTTATACGTTATACGTTATACGTTATACGTTATACATTATAGGTTATACGATACACGTTATACGTTATACGTTATACGTTATACGTTATACGTTATACGTTATACGTTATACGTTATACGTTATACGTAATATGTAATACGTCATACGTTTTACGTTATACGTTATACGTTATACGTTATACGTTATACGTTATACGTTATACGTTATACGTTATACGTTATACGTTATACGTTATACGTTATACGTTATACGTTATACGTTATAGGTTATACGATAGACGTTATACGTTATACGTTATACGTTATACGTTATACGTTATACGTTACACGTTATACGTTATACGCTATACGTTATACGTTATACGTTACACGTTATACGTTATACGTTATACGTTATACGTTATACGTTATTCGTTATACGTTATACGTTATACGTTATACGTTATACGTTATACGTTATACGTTATAGGTTATACGTTATACGTTATACGTTATACGTTACACGTTATACGTTACACGTTATACGTTATACGTTATACGTTATACGTTATACGTTATACGTTATAGGTTTTACGTTATACGTTATACGTTATACGTTATACGTTATACGTTATACGTTATACGTTATACGTTATACGTTATACGTTATACGTTATACGTTATACGTTATACGTTATACGTTATACGTTATACGTTATACGTTATACGTTATACGTTATACGTTATACGTTATACGTTATACGTTATACGTTATACGTTATACGTTATACGTTATACGTTATACGTTATACGTTATACGTTATACGTTATACGTTATACGTTATACGTAATATGTAATACGTCACACGTTTTACGTTATACGTTATACGTCATACGTTATACGTTATACGTTATACGTTATACGTTATACGTTATACGTTATACGTTATACGTTATACGTTATACGTTATACGTTATACGTTATACGGTATACGTTATGCGTTATACGTTATACGTTATACGTTATACGTTATACGTTATACGTTATAGGTTTTACGTTATACGTTATACGTTATACGTTATACGTTATACGTTATACGTTATACGTTATACGTTATACGTTATACGTTATACGTTATACATTATAGGTTATACGATACACGTTATACGTTATACGTTATACGTTATACGTTATACGTTATACGTTATACGTTATACGTTATACGTTATACGTAATATGTAATACGTCATACGTTTTACGTTATACGTTATACGTTATACGTTATACGTTATACGTTATACGTTATACGTTATACGTTATACGTTATACGTTATACGTTATACGTTATACGTTATACGTTATACGTTATAGGTTATACGATAGACGTTATACGTTATACGTTATACGTTATACGTTATACGTTATACGTTACACGTTATACGTTATACGCTATACGTTATACGTTATACGTTGCACGTTATACGTTATACGTTATACGTTATACGTTATACGTTATTCGTTATACGTTATACGTTATACGTTATACGTTATACGTTATACGTTATACGTTATAGGTTATACGTTATACGTTATACGTTATACGTTACACGTTATACGTTACACGTTATACGTTATACGTTATACGTTATACGTTATACGTTATACGTTATAGGTTTTACGTTATACGTTATACGTTATACGTTATACGTTATACGTTATACGTTATACGTTATACGTTATACGTTATACGTTATACGTTATACGTTATACGTTATACGTTATACGTTATACGTTATACGTTATACGTTATACGTTATACGTTATACGTTATACGTTATACGTTATACGTTATACGTTATACGTTATACGTTATACGTTATACGTTATACGTTATACGTTATACGTTATACGTTATACGTTATACGTTATACGTAATATGTAATACGTCACACGTTTTACGTTATACGTTATACGTCATACGTTATACGTTATACGTTATACGTTATACGTTATACGTTATACGTTATACGTTATACGTTAAACGTTATACGTTATAGGTTATACGTTATACGTTATACGTTATACGTTATACGTTATACGTTATACGTTAAACGTTATACGTTATAAGTTATACGTTATACGATATACGATATACGTTATACGTTATACGTTATACGTTATACGTTATACGTTATACGTTATACGTTATACGTTATACGTTATACGTTATACGGTATACGTTATGCGTTATTCGCTATACGTTATGCGTTATACGATATACGTTATGCGTTATAGGATATATATTATACGTTTTACGTTATTCGTTATACGTTCTTCGTTACACGATATACGTTATACGTTATACGTTATACGTTATAGGTCATACCTTATACGTGATACGTCATACGTTATACGTTATACGTTATACGTTATACGTTATACGTTATACGTTATACGTTATACGTTATACGTTATACGTTATACGTTATACGTTATACGTTATACGTTATACGTTATACGTTATACGTTATACGTTATACGTTATACGTTATACGTTATACGTTATACGTTATACGTTATACGTTATACGTTATACGTTATACGTTATACGTTATACGGTATACGTTATACGTTATACGTAATATGTAATACGTTATACGTTTTACGTTATACGTTATACGTTATACGTTATACGTTATACGTTATACGTTATACGTTATACGTTATACGTTATACGTTATACATTATAGGTTATACGATACACGTTATACGTTATACGTTATACGTTATACGTTATACGTTATACGTTATACGTTATACGTTATACATTATAGGTTATACGATACACGTTATACGTTATACGTTATACGTTATACGTTATACGTTATACGTTATACGTTATACGTTATACGTTATACGTTATACGTTATACGTTATACGTTATACGTTATACGTTATACGTTATACGGTATACGTTATGCGTTATTCGCTATACGTTATGCGTTATACGATATACGTTATGCGTTATATGATATATGTTATACGTTTTACGTTATTCGTTATACGTTCTTCGTTACACGATATACGTTATACGTTATACGTTATACGTTATAGGTCATACCTTATACGTGATACGTCATACATTATACGTTATACGTTATACGTTATACGTTATACGTTATACGTTATAAGTTATACGTTATACGTTATACGTTATACGTTATACGTTATACGTTATACGTTATACGTTATACGTTATACGTTATACGTTATACGTTATACGTTATACGTTATACGTTATACGTTATACGTTATACGTTATACGTTATACGTTATACGTTATACGTTATACGTTATACGTTATACGTTATACGTTATACGTTATACGTTATACGTTATACGTTATACGTTATACGTTATACGTTATACGTTATACGTTATACGTTATACGTTATACGTTATACGTTATACGTTATACGTTATACGTTATACGTTATACGTTATACGTTATACGTTATACGTTATACGTTATACGGTATACGTTATGCGTTATTCGCTATACGTTATGCGTTATACGAAATACGTTATGCGTTATAGGATATATGTTATACGTCTTACGTTATTCGTTATACGCTCTTCGTTGCACGTTATACGTTATACGTTATACGTTATACGTTATACGTTATACGTTATACGTTATACGTTATACGTTATACGTTATACGTTATACGTTATACGTTATACGTTATACGTTATACGGTATACGTTATACGTTATACGTTTTACGTAATATGTAATACGTTATACGTTTTACGTTATACGTTATACGTTATACGTTATACGTTATACGTTATACGTTATACGTTATACGTTATACATTATAGGTTATACGATACACGTTATACGTTATACGTTATACGTTATACGTTATACGTTATACGTTATACGTTATACGTTATACGTTATACGTTATACGTTATACGTAATATGTAATACGCCATACGTTTTACGTTATACGTTATACGTTATACGTTATACGTTATACGTTATACGTTATACGTTATACGTTATACGTTATACGTTATACGTTATACGCTATACGTTATACGTTATAGGTTATACGTTATACGTTATACGTTATACGTTATACGTTATACGTTATACGTTACACGTTATACGTTATACGCTATACGTTATACGTTATACGTTATACGTTACACGTTATACGTTATACGTTATACGTTATACGTTATAGGTTATACGTTATACGTTATACGATATACGTTATAGGTTATACGTTATACGTTATACGTTATACGTTATACGTTATACGTTATACGTTATACATTATAGGTTATACGATACACGTTATACGTTATACGTTATACGTTATACGTTATACGTTATACGTTATACGTTATACATTATACGTAATATGTAATACGTCATACGTTATACGTAATACGTAATACGTCATACGTTTTACGTTATACGATATACGTTATACGTTATACGTTATACGTTATACGTTATACGTTATACGTTTTACGTTATACGTTATACGTTATACGTTATACGTTATACGTTATACGTTATACGTTATACGTTATACGTTATAGGTCATACCTTATACGTGATACGTCATACGTTATACGTTATACATTATGCGTTATACGTTATGCGTAATACGTTATACGTTATACGTTATACGTTATACATTATACGTTATACGTTATACGTTATACGTTATACGTTATACGTTATACGTTATACGTTATATGATATACGTTATACGTTATACGTTATACGTTATACGTTATACGTTATACGTTATACGTTATACGTTATACGTTATACGTTATACGTTATACGTTATACGTTATACGTTATACGTTATACGTTATACGTTATACGTTATACGTTATACGTTATACGTTATACGTTATACGTTATACGTTATACGTTATACGTTATACGTTATACGTTATACCTTATACGTTATACGTTATACGGTATACGTTATGCGTTATTCGCTATACGTTATGCGTTATACGATATATGTTATGCGTTATAGGATATATGTTATACGTCTTACGTTATTCGTTATACGCTCTTCGTTACACGTTATACGTTATACGTTATACGTTATACGTTATACGTTACACGTTATACGTTATACGTTATACGTTATACGTTATACGTTATACGTTATACGTTATACGTTATACGTTATACGGTATACGTTATACGTAATACGTTATACGTAATATGTAATACGTTATACGTTTTACGTTATACGTTATACGTTATACGTTATACGTTATACGTTATACGTTATACGTTATACGTTATACGTTATACGTTATACGTTATACGTTATACGTTATACGTTATACGTTATACGTTATACGTTATACGTTATACATTATAAGTTATACGATACATGTTATACGTTATACGTTATACGTTATACGTTATACGTTATACGTTATACGTTATACGTTATACGTTATACGTTATACGTTATACGTTATACGTTATACGTTATACGTTATACGTTATACGTTATACGTTATACGTTATACGTAATACGTAATACGTCATACGTTTTACGTTATACGATATACGTTATACGTTATACGTTATACGTTATACGTTATACGTTATACGTTTTACGTTATACGTTATACGTTATACGTTATACGTTATACGTTATACGTTATACGTTATACGTTATACGTTATAGGTCATACCTTATACGTGATACGTCATACGTTATACGTTATACATTATGCGTTATACGTTATGCGTAATACGTTATACGTTATACGTTATATGATATACGTTATACGTTATACGTTATACGTTATACGTTATACGTTATACGTTATACGTTATACGTTATACGTTATACGTTATACGTTATACGTTATACGTTATACGTTATACGTTATACGTTATACGTTATACGTTATACGTTATACGTTATACGTTATACGTTATACGTTATACGTTATACGTTATACGTTATACGTTATACGTTATACGTTATACGTTATACGTTATACGTTATACGTTATACGTTATACGTTATACGTTATACGTTATACGTTATACGTTATACGTTATACGTTATACGTTATACGTTATACGTTATACGTTATACGGTATACGTTATGCGTTATTCGCTATACGTTATGCGTTATACGATATACGTTATGCGTTATAGGATATATGTTATACGTCTTACGTTATTCGTTATACGCTCTTCGTTACACGTTATACGTTATACGTTATACGTTATACGTTATACGTTATACGTTATACGTTATACGGTATACGTTATGCGTTATTCGCTATACGTTATGCGTTATACGATATACGTTATGCGTTATAGGATATATGTTATACGTCTTACGTTATTCGTTATACGCTCTTCGTTACACGTTATACGTTATACGTTATACGTTATACGTTATACGTTATACGTTATACGTTATACGTTATACGTTATACGTTATACGTTATACGTTATACGTTATACGTTATACGTTATACGTTATACGTTATACGTTATACGTTATACGTTATACGGTATACGTTATACGTTATACGTTATACGTAATATGTAATACGTTATACGTTTTACGTTATACGTTATACGTTATACGTTATACGTTATACGTTATACGTTATACGTTATACGTTATACGTTATACGTTATACGTTATACGTTATACGTAATATGTAATACGTCATACGTTTTACGTTATACGTTATACGTTATACGTTATACGTTATACGTTATACGTTATACGTTATACGTTATACGTTATACGTTATACGTTATACGTTATACGTTATACGTTATACGTTATACGTTATACGTTATACGTTATAGGTTATACGATACACGTTATACGTTATACATTATACGTTATACGTTATACGTTACACGTTATACGTTATACGCTATACGTTATACGTTATACGTTACACGTTATACGTTATACGTTATACGTTATACGTTATACGTTATACGTTATACGTTATACGTTATACGTTATACGTTATACGTTATACGTTATAGGTTATACGTTACACGTTATACGTTATACGTTACACGTTATACGTTATACGTTATACGTTATACGTTATACGTTATACGTTATACGTTATACGTTATACGTAATATGTAATACGTCATACGTTTTACGTTATACGTTATACGTTATACGTTATACGTTATACGTTATACGTTATACGTTATACGTTATACCTTATGCGTTATACGTTATACGTAATACGTTATACGTTATACGTTATATGATATACGTTATACGTTATACGTTATACGTTATACGTTATACGTTATACGTTATACGTTATACGTTATACGTTATACGTTATACGTTATACGTTATACGTTATACGTTATACGTTATACGTTATACGTTATACGTTATACGTTATACGGTATACGTTATACGTTATACGTTATACGTAATATGTAATACGTTATACGTTTTACGGTATACGTTATACGTTATACGTTATACGTTATACGTTATACGTTATACGTTATACGTTATACGTTATACGTTATACGTTATACGTAATATGTAATACGTCATACGTTTTACGTTATACGTTATACGTTATACGTTATACGTTATACGTTATGCGTTATACGTTATACGTTATACGTTATACGTTATACGTTATACGTTATACGTTATACGTTATACGTTATACGTTATACGTTATACAATATACGTTATACGTTATACGTTATACGTTATACCTTATACGTTATACGTTATACGGTATACGTTATGCGTTATTCGCTATACGTTATGCGTTATACGATATATGTTATGCGTTATAGGATATATGTTATACGTCTTACGTTATTCGTTATACGCTCTTCGTTACACGTTATACGTTATACGTTATAGGTCATACCTTATACGTGATACGTCATACGTTATACGTTATACGTTATACGTTATACGTTATACGTTATACGTTATACGTTATACGTTATACGTTATACGTTATACGTTATACGTTATACGTTATACGTTATACGTTATACGTTATACGTTATACGTTATACGTTATACGTTATACGTTATACGTTATACGTTATACGTTATACGTTATACGTTATACGTTATACGTTATACGTTATACGTTATACGTTATACGTTATACGTTATACGTTATACGGTATACGTTATGCGTTATTCGCTACACGTTATGCGTTATACGATATACGTTATGCGTTATAGGATATATGTTATACGTCTTACGTTATTCGTTATACGCTCTTCGTTACACGTTATACGTTATACGTTATACGTTATACGTTATACGTTATACGTTATACGTTATACGTTATACGTTATACGTTATACGTTATACGTTATACGTTATACGGTATACGTTATACGTTATACGTTATACGTAATATGTAATACGTTATACGTTATACGTTTTACGTTATACGTTATACGTTATACGTTATACGTTATACGTTATACGTTATACGTTATACGTTATACGTTATACGTTATACATTATAGGTTATACGATACACGTTATACGTTATACGTTATACGTTATACGTTATACGTTATACGTTATACGTTATACGTTATACGTTATACGTAATATGTAATACGTCATACGTTTTACGTTATACGTTATACGTTATACGTTATACGTTATACGTTATACGTTATACGTTATACGTTATACGTTATACGTTATACGTTATACGTTATACGTTATACGTTATACGTTATACGTTATAGGTTATACGATAGACGTTATACGTTATACGTTATACGTTATACGTTATACGTTATACGTTATACGTTACACGTTATACGTTATACGCTATACGTTATACGTTATACGTTACACGTTATACGTTATACGTTATACGTTATACGTTATACGTTATTCGTTATACGTTATACGTTATACGTTATACGTTATACGTTATACGTTATACGTTATAGGTTATACGTTATACGTTATACGTTATACGTTACACGTTATACGTTACACGTTATACGTTATACGTTATACGTTATAGGTCATACGTTATAGGTCATACCTTATACGTGATACGTCATACGTTATACGTTATACATTATGCGTTATACGTTATGCGTAATACGTTATACGTTATACGTTATATGATATACGTTATACGTTATACGTTATACGTTATACGTTATACGTTATACGTTATACGTTATACGTTATACGTTATACGTTATACGTTATACGTTATACGTTATACGTTATACGTTATACGTTATACGTTATACGTTATACGTTATACGTTATACGTTATACGTTATACGTTATACGTTATACGTTATACGTTATACGTTATACGTTATACGTTATACGTTATACGTTATACGTTATACGTTATACGTTATACGTTATACGTTATACGTTATACGTTATACGTTATACGTTATACGTTATACGTTATACGGTATACGTTATGCGTTATTCGCTATACGTTATGCGTTATACGATATACGTTATGCGTTATAGGATATATGTTATACGTCTTACGTTATTCGTTATACGCTCTTCGTTACACGTTATACGTTATACGTTATACGTTATACGTTATACGTTATACGTTATACGTTATACGGTATACGTTATGCGTTATTCGCTATACGTTATGCGTTATACGATATACGTTATGCGTTATAGGATATATGTTATACGTCTTACGTTATTCGTTATACGCTCTTCGTTACACGTTATACGTTATACGTTATACGTTATACGTTATACGTTATACGTTATACGTTATACGTTATACGTTATACGTTATACGTTATACGTTATACGTTATACGTTATACGTTATACGTTATACGTTATACGTTATACGTTATACGTTATACGGTATACGTTATACGTTATACGTTATACGTAATATGTAATACGTTATACGTTTTACGTTATACGTTATACGTTATACGTTATACGTTATACGTTATACGTTATACGTTATACGTTATACGTTATACGTTATACGTTATACGTTATACGTAATATGTAATACGTCATACGTTTTACGTTATACGTTATACGTTATACGTTATACGTTATACGTTATACGTTATACGTTATACGTTATACGTTATACGTTATACGTTATACGTTATACGTTATACGTTATACGTTATACGTTATACGTTATAGGTTATACGATACACGTTATACGTTATACATTATACGTTATACGTTATACGTTACACGTTATACGTTATACGCTATACGTTATACGTTATACGTTACACGTTATACGTTATACGTTATACGTTATACGTTATACGTTATACGTTATACGTTATACGTTATACGTTATACGTTATACGTTATACGTTATAGGTTATACGTTACACGTTATACGTTATACGTTACACGTTATACGTTATACGTTATACGTTATACGTTATACGTTATACGTTATACGTTATACGTTATACGTAATATGTAATACGTCATACGTTTTACGTTATACGTTATACGTTATACGTTATACGTTATACGTTATACGTTATACGTTATACGTTATACCTTATGCGTTATACGTTATACGTAATACGTTATACGTTATACGTTATATGATATACGTTATACGTTATACGTTATACGTTATACGTTATACGTTATACGTTATACGTTATACGTTATACGTTATACGTTATACGTTATACGTTATACGTTATACGTTATACGTTATACGTTATACGTTATACGTTATACGTTATACGGTATACGTTATACGTTATACGTTATACGTAATATGTAATACGTTATACGTTTTACGGTATACGTTATACGTTATACGTTATACGTTATACGTTATACGTTATACGTTATACGTTATACGTTATACGTTATACGTTATACGTTATACGTTATACATTATAAGTTATACGATACACGTTATACGTTATACGTTATACGTTATACGTTATACGTTATACGTTATACGTTATACGTTATACGTTATACGTTATACGTAATATGTAATACGTCATACGTTTTACGTTATACGTTATACGTTATACGTTATACGTTATACGTTATGCGTTATACGTTATACGTTATACGTTATACGTTATACGTTATACGTTATACGTTATACGTTATACGTTATACGTTATACGTTATACAATATACGTTATACGTTATACGTTATACGTTATACCTTATACGTTATACGTTATACGGTATACGTTATGCGTTATTCGCTATACGTTATGCGTTATACGATATATGTTATGCGTTATAGGATATATGTTATACGTCTTACGTTATTCGTTATACGCTCTTCGTTACACGTTATACGTTATACGTTATACGTTATACGTTATACGTTACACGTTATACGTTATACGTTATACGTTATACGTTATACGTTATACGTTATACGTTATACGTTATACGGTATACGTTATACGTTATACGTTATACGTAATATGTAATACGTTATACGTTTTACGTTATACGTTATACGTTATACGTTATACGTTATACGTTATACGTTATACGTTATACGTTATACGTTATACGTTATACGTTATACATTATAAGTTATACGATACACGTTATACGTTATACGTTATACGTTATACGTTATACGTTATACGTTATACGTTATACGTTATACGTTATACGTAATATGTAATACGTCATACGTTTTACGTTATACGTTATACGTTATACGTTATACGTTATACGTTATACGTTATACGTTATACGTTATACGTTATACGTTATACGTTATACGTTATACGTTATACGTTATACGTTATACGTTATACGTTATACGTTATACGTTATAGGTTATACGATACACGTTATACGTTATACGTTATACGTTATACGTTATACGTTACACGTTATACGTTATACGCTATACGTTATACGTTATACGTTACACGTTACACGTTATACGTTATACGTTATACGTTATACGTTATATGTTATACGTTATACGTTATACGTTATACGTTATACGTTATACGTTAAACGTTATACGTTATAGGTTATACGTTATACGTTATACGTTATACGTTACACGTTTTACGTTACACGTTATACGTTATACGTTATACGTTATACGTTATACGTTATACGTTATACGTTATAGGTTTTACGTTATACGTTATACGTTATACGTTATACGTTATACGTTATACGTTACACGTTATACGTTACACGTTATACGTTACACGTTATACGTTATACGTTATACGTTATACGTTATACGTTATACGTTATACGTTATACGTTATACGTTATACGTTATACGTTATACGTTATACGTTATACGTTATACGTTATACGTTATACGTTATACGTTATACGTTATACGTTATACGTTATACGTTATACGTTATACGTTATACGTTATACGTTATACGTTATACGTTATACGTTATACGTTATACGTTATACGTTATACGTTATACGTTATACGTTATACGTTATACGTTATACGTTATACGTTATACGTTATACGTTATACGTTATACGTTATACGTTATACGTTATACGTTATACGTTATACGTTATACGTTATACGTTATACGTTACACGTTATACGTTATACGCTATACGTTATACGTTATACGTTACACGTTATACGTTATACGTTATACGTTATACGTTATACGTTATACGTTATACGTTATACGTTATACGCTATACGTTATACGTTATACGTTATACGTTATACGTTATAGGTTATACGTTACACGTTATACGTTATACGTAATATGTAATACGTTATACGTTTTACGTTATACGTTATACGTTATACGTTATACGTTATACGTTATACGTTATACGTTATACGTTATTCGTTATACGTTATACGTTATACATTATAGGTTATACGATACACGTTATACGTTATACGTTATACGTTATACGTTATACGTTATACGTTATACGTTATACGTTATACGTTATACGTTATACGTTATACGTAATATGTAATACGTCATACGTTTTACGTTATACGTTATACGTTATACGTTATACGTTATACGTTATACGTTATACGTTATACGTTATACGTTATACGTTATACGTTATACGTTATACGTTATACGTTATACGTTATACGTTATACGTTATAGGTTATACGATACACGTTATACGTTATACATTATACGTTATACGTTATACGTTACACGTTATACGTTATACGCTATACGTTATACGTTATACGTTACACGTTATACGTTATACGTTATACGTTATACGTTATACGTTATACGTTATACGTTATACGTTATACGCTATACGTTATACGTTATACGTTATACGTTATACGTTATAGGTTATACGTTACACGTTATACGTTATACGTTACACGTTATACGTTACACGTTATACGTTATACGTTATACGTTATACGTTATACGTTATAGGTTATACGTTATACGTTATACGTTATACGTTATACGTTATACGTTATACGTTATACGTTATACATTATAGGTTATACGATACACGTTATACGTTATACGTTATACGTTATACGTTATACGTTATACGTTATACGTTATACGTTATACGTTATACGTCATATGTAATACGTCATACGTTTTACGTTATACGTTATAAGTTATACGTTATACGTTATACGTTATACGTTATACGTTATACGTTATACGTTATACGTTATACGTTATACGTTATACGTTATACGTTATACGTTTACGTTATACGTTATACGTTATACGTTATACGTTATACGTTATACGTTATACGTTATACGTTATACGTTATACGTTATACGTTATACGTTATACGTTAGACGTTATACGTTATACGTTATACGTTATACGTTATACGTTATACGTTATACGTTATACGTTATACGTTATACGTTATACGTTATACGTTATACGTTATACGTTATACGTTATACGTTATACGTTATACGTTATACGTTACACGTTACACGTTATACGTTATACGTTATACGTTATACGTTTACGTTATACGTTATACGTTATACGTTATACGTTATACGTTATACGTTATACGTTATACGTTATACGTTATACGTTATACGTTATACGTTATACGTTATACGTTATACGTTATACGTTATACGTTATACGTTATACGTTATACCTTATACGTTATAGGTTATACGGTATACGTTATACGTTATACGTTATACGTAATATGTAATACGTTATACGTTATACGTTATACGTTATACGTTATACGTTATACGTGATACGTTATACGTTATACGTTATACGTTATACGTTATACGTTATACGTTATACGTTATACGTTATACGTTATACGTTATACGTTATACGTTATACGTTATATGTTATACGTTATACGTTATAGGTTATACGTTACACGTTATACGTTATACGTTACACGTTATACGTTACACGTTATACGTTATACGTTATACCTTATACGTTATACGTTATACGGTATACGTTATGCGTTATTCGCTATACGTTATGCGTTATACGATATATGTTATGCGTTATAGGATATATGTTATACGTCTTACGTTATTCGTTATACGCTCTTCGTTACACGTTATACGTTATACGTTATACGTTATACGTTATACGTTACACGTTATACGTTATACGTTATACGTTATACGTTATACGTTATACGTTATACGTTATACGTTATACGTTATACGGTATACGTTATACGTTATACGTTATACGTAATATGTAATACGTTATACGTTTTACGTTATACGTTATACGTTATACGTTATACGTTATACGTTATACGTTATACGTTATACGTTATACGTTATACGTTATAAGTTATACGATACACGTTATACGTTATACGTTATACGTTATACGTTATACGTTATACGTTATACGTTATACGTTATACGTTATACGTAATATGTAATACGTCATACGTTTTACGTTATACGTTATACGTTATACGTTATACGTTATACGTTATACGTTATACGTTATACGTTATACGTTATACGTTATACGTTATACGTTATACGTTATACGTTATACGTTATACGTTATACGTTATAGGTTATACGATACACGTTATACGTTATACGTTATACGTTATACGTTATACGTTACACGTTATACGTTATACGCTATACGTTATACGTTATACGTTAGACGTTACACGTTATACGTTATACGTTATACGTTATACGTTATATGTTATACGTTATACGTTATACGTTATACGTTATACGTTATACGTTAAACGTTATACGTTATAGGTTATACGTTATACGTTATACGTTATACGTTACACGTTTTACGTTACACGTTATACGTTATACGTTATACGTTATACGTTATACGTTATACGTTATAGGTTTTACGTTATACGTTATACGTCATACGTTATACGTTATACGTTATACGTTACACGTTATACGTTACACGTTATACGTTACACGTTATACGTTATACGTTATACGTTATACGTTATACGTTATACGTTATACGTTATACGTTATACGTTATACGTTATACGTTATACGTTATACGTTATACGTTATACGTTATACGTTATACGTTATACGTTATACGTTATACGTTATACGTTATACGTTATACGTTATACGTTATACGTTATACGTTATACGTTATACGTTATACGTTATACGTTATACGTTATACGTTATACGTTATACGTTATACGTTATACGTTATACGTTATACGTTATACGTTATACGTTATACGTTATACGTTATACGTTATACGTTATACGTTATACGTTATACGTTATACGTTATACGTTATACGTTATACGTTATACGTTATACGTTATACGTTATACGTTATACGTTATACGTTATACGTTATACGTTATACGTTATACGTTATACGTTATACGTTATACGTTATACGTTATACGTTATACGTTATACGTTATACGTTATACGTTATACGGTATACGTTATGCGTTATTCGCTATACGTTATGCGTTATACGATATACGTTATGCGTTATAGGATATATGTTATACGTCTTACGTTATTCGTTATACGCTCTTCGTTACACGTTATACGTTATACGTTATACGTTATACGTTATACGTTATACGTTATACGTTATACGTTATACGTTATACGTTATACGTTATACGTTATACGTTATACGTTATACGTTATACGTTATACGTTATACGTTATACGGTATACGTTATACGTTATACGTTATACGTAATATGTAATACGTTATACGTTTTACGTTATACGTTATACGTTATACGTTATACGTTATACGTTATACGTTATACGTTATTCGTTATACGTTATACGTTATACATTATAAGTTATACGATACACGTTATACGTTATACGTTATACGTTATACGTTATACGTTATACGTTATACGTTATACGTTATACGTTATACGTTATACGTTATACGTTATACGTAATATGTAATACGTCATACGTTTTACGTTATACGTTATACGTTATACGTTATACGTTATACGTTATACGTTATACGTTATACGTTATACGTTATACGTTATACGTTATACGTTATACGTTATACGTTATACGTTATACGTTATACGTTATACGTTATAGGTTATACGATACACGTTATACGTTATACATTATACGTTATACGTTATACGTTACACGTTATACGTTATACGCTATACGTTATACGTTATACGTTACACGTTATACGTTATACGTTATACGTTATACGTTATACGTTATACGTTATACGCTATACGTTATACGTTATACGTTATACGTTATACGTTATAGGTTATACGTTATACGTTATACGTTATACGTTATACGTTATACGTTATACGTTATACGTTATACGTTAAACGTTTACGTTATACGTTATACGTTATACGTTATACGTTATACGTTATACGTTATAGGTTATACGTTATACGTTATACGTTATACGTAATATGTAATACGTCATACGTTTTACGTTATACGTTATACGTTATACGTTATACGTTATACGTTATACGTTATACGTTATATGTTATACGTTATACGTTATACGTTATACGTTATACGTTATACGTTATACGTTATACGTTATACGTTATACGTTATAAGTTATACGTTATACGTTATACGTTATACGTTATACGTTATACGTTATACGTTATACGTTATACGTTATACGTTATACGTTATACGTTATACGTTATACGTTATACGTTATACGTTATACGTTATACGTTATACGTTATACGTTATACGTTATACGTTATACGTTATACGTTATACGTTATACGTTATACGTTATACGTTATACGTTATACGTTATACGTTATACGTTATACGTTATACGTTATACGTTATACGTTAAACGTTTACGTTATACGTTATACGTTATACGTTATACGTTATACGTTAAACGTTTACGTTATACGTTATACGTTATACGTTATACGTTATACGTTATACGTTATAGGTTATACGTTATACGTTATACGTTATACGTAATATGTAATACGTCATACGTTTTACGTTATACGTTATACGTTATACGTTATACGTTATACGTTATACGTTATACGTTATATGTTATACGTTATACGTTATACGTTATACGTTATACGTTATACGTTATACGTTATACGTTAAACGTTTACGTTATACGTTATACGTTATACGTTATACGTTATACGTTATACGTTATACGTTATAGGTTATACGTTATACGTTATACGTTATACGTAATATGTAATACGTCATACGTTTTACGTTATACGTTATACGTTATACGTTATACGTTATACGTTATACGTTATACGTTATACGTTATACGTTATACGTTATACGTTATACGTTATACGTTATACGTTATACGTTATACGTTATAAGTTATACGATACACGTTATACGTTATACGTTATACGTTATACGTTATACGTTATACGTTATAGGTTTTACGTTATACGTTATACGTTATACGTTATACGTTATACGTTATACGTTATACGTTATACGTTATAAGTTATACGTTATACGTTATACGTTATACGTTATACGTTATACGTTATACGTTATACGTTATACGTTATACGTTATACGTTATACGTTATACGTTATACGTTATACGTTATACGTTATACGTTATACGTTATACGTTATACGTTATACGTTATACGTTATACGTTATACGTTATACGTTATACGTTATACGTTATACGTTATACGTTATACGTTATACGTTATACGTTATACGTTATACGTTATACGTTATACGTTATACGTTATACGTTATACGTTAAACGTTTACGTTATACGTTATACGTTATACGTTATACGTTATACGTTATACGTTATACGTTATACGTTATACGTTATACGTCATAGGTTATACGTTATACGTTATACGTTATACGTTACACGTTATACGTTATACGTTATACGTTATACGTTATACGTAATATGTAATACGTCATACGTCATACGTTTTACGTTATACGTTATACGTTATACGTTATACGTTATACGTTATACGTTATACGATATACGTTATACGTTATACGTTATACGTTATACGTTATACGTAATATGTAATACGTCACACGTTTTACGTTATACGTTATACGTCATACGTTATACGTTATACGTTATACGTTATACGTTATACGTTATACGTTATACTTTATACGTTATACGTTAAACGTTATACGTTATAGGTAATACGTTATACGTTATGCGTTATACGTTATACGTTATACGTTATACGTTAAACGTTATACGTTATAAGTTATACGTTATACGATATACGATATACGTTATACGTTATACGTTATACGTTATACGCTATACGTTATACGTTATACGTTATACGTTATACGGTATACGTTATGCGTTATTCGCTATACGTTATGCGTTATACGATATACGTTATGCGTTATAGGATATATGTTATACGTTTTACGTTATTCGTTATACGTTCTTCGTTACACGATATACGTTATACGTTATACGTTATACGTTATAGGTCATACCTTATACGTGATACGTCATACGTTATACGTTATACGTTATACGTTATACGTTATACGTTATACGTTATACGTTATACGTTATACGTTATACGTTATACTTTATACGTTATACGTTATACGTTATACGTTATACGTTGTACGTTATACGTTATACGTTATACGTTATACGTTATACGTTATACGTTATACGTTATACGTTATACGTTATACGTTATACGTTATACGTTAAACGTTTACGTTATACGTTATACGTTATACGTTATACGTTATACGTTATACGTTATACGTTATACGTTATACGTTATACGTCATAGGTTATACGTTATACGTTATACGTTATACGTTACACGTTATACGTTATACGTTATACGTTATACGTTATACGTAATATGTAATACGTCATACGTCATACGTTTTACGTTATACGTTATACGTTATACGTTATACGTTATACGTTATACGTTATACGATATACGTTATACGTTATACGTTATACGTTATACGTTATACGTTATACGTTATACGTTATACGTTATAGGTTATACGATACACGTTATACGTTATACGTTATACGTTATACGTTATACGTTATACGTTATACGTTATACATTATAGGTTATACGATACACGTTATACGTTATACGTTATACGTTATACGTTATACGTTATATGTTATACGTTATACGTTATACGTAATATGTAATACGTCATACGTTTTACGTTATACGTTATACGTTATACGTTATACGTTATACGTTATACGTTATACGTTATACGTTATACGTTATACATTATAGGTTATACGATACACGTTATACGTTATACGTTATACGTTATACGTTATACGTTATACGTTATACGTTATACGTTATACGTTATACGTTATACGTTATACGTTATACGTTATACGTTATACGTTATACGTTATACGTTATACGTTATACGTTATACGTTATACGTTATACGTTATACGTTATACGTTATACGTTATACGTTATACGTTATACGTTATACGTTATACGTTATACGTTATACGTTATACGTTATACGTTATACGTTATACGTTATACGTTATACGTTATACGTTATACGTTATACGTTATACGTTATACATTATAGGTTATACGATACACGTTATACGTTATACGTTATACGTTATACGTTATACGTTATACGTTATACGTTATACGTTATACGTTATACGTTATACGTTATACGTTTTACGTTATACGTTATACGTTATACGTTATACGTTATACGTTATACGTTATACGTTATACGTTATACGTTATACGTTATACGTTATACGTTATACGTTATACGTTATACGTTATACGTTATACGTTATACGTTATAGGTTATACGATACACGTTATACGTTATACGTTATACGTTATACGTTATACGTTATACGTTATACGTTATACGTTATACGTTATACATTATAGGTTATACGATACACGTTATACGTTATACGTTATACGTTATACGTTATACGTTATATGTTATACGTTATACGTTATACGTAATATGTAATACGTCATACGTTTTACGTTATACGTTATACGTTATACGTTATACGTTATACGTTATACGTTATACGTTATACGTTATACGTTATACGTTATACGTTATACGTTATACGTTATACGTTATACGTTATACGTTATACGTTATACGTTATACGTTATACGATATACGTTATACGTTATACGGTATACGTTATACGTTATACGTTATAGGTTATACGTTATACGTTATACGATATACGTTATAGGTCTTACCTTATACGTGATACGTCATACGTTATACGTTATACGTTATACGTTTTACGTTATACGTTTTACGTTATACGTTATACGTTATACGTTATACGTTATACGTAATAAATTATACGTTATACGTTATACGTTATACGTTTTACGTTATACGTTATACGTTATACGTTATACGTTATACGTTATACGTTATACGTTATACGTTATACGTTATACGTTATACGTTATACGTTATACGTTATACGTTATAAGTTATACGATACACGTTATACGTTATACGTTATACGTTATACGTTATACGTTATACGTTATACGTTATACGTTATACGTTATACATTATAGGTTATACGATACACGTTATACGTTATACGTTATACGTTATACGTTATACGTTATACGTTATACGTTATACGTTATACGTAATATGTAATACGTCATACGTTTTACGTTATACGTCATACGTTATACGTTATACGTTATACGTTATACGTTATACGTTATACGTTATACGTTATACGTTATACGTTATACGTTATACGTTATACGTTATACGTTATACGTTATACGTTATACGTTATACGTTATACGTTATACGTTATACGTTATACGTTATACGTTATACGTTATACGTTATACGTTATACGTTATACGTTATACGTTATACGTTATACGTTATACGTTATACGTTATACGTTATACGTAATATGTAATACGTCATACGTTTTACGTTATACGTCATACGTTATACGTTATACGTTATACGTTATACGTTATACGTTATACATTATAGGTTATACGATACACGTTATACGTTATACGTTATACGTTATACGTTATACGTTATATGTTATACGTTATACGTTATACGTAATATGTAATACGTCATACGTTTTACGTTATACGTTATACGTTATACGTTATACGTTATACGTTATACGTTATACGTTATACGTTATACGTTATACGTTATACGTTATACGTTATACGTTATACGTTATACGTTATACGTTATACGTTATACGTTATACGTTATACGTTATACGTTATACGATATACGTTATACGTTATACGGTATACGTTATACGTTATACGTTATAGGTTATACGTTATACGTTATACGATATACGTTATAGGTCTTACCTTATACGTGATACGTCATACGTTATACGTTATACGTTATACGTTTTACGTTATACGTTTTACGTTATACGTTATACGTTATACGTTATACGTTATACGTAATACGTTATACGTTATACGTTATACGTTATACGTTTTACGTTATACGTTATACGTTATACGTTATACGTTATAGGTTATACGTTATACGTTATACGTTACACGTTATACGTTATACGTTATACGTTATACGTTATAAGTTATACGATACACGTTATACGTTATACGTTATACGTTATACGTTATACGTTATACGTTATACGTTATACGTTATACATTATAGGTTATACGATACACGTTATACGTTATACGTTATACGTTATACGTTATACGTTATACGTTATACGTTATACGTTATACGTAATATGTAATACGTCATACGTTTTACGTTATACGTCATACGTTATACGTTATACGTTATACGTTATACGTTATACGTTATACGTTATACGTTATACGTTATACGTTATACGTTAAACGTTTACGTTATACGTTATACGTTATACGTTATACGTTATACGTTATACGTTATACGTTATACGTTATACGTTATACGTTATACGTTATACGTTATACGTTAAACGTTTACGTTATACGTTATACGTTATACGTTATACGTTATACGTTATACGTTATACGTTATACGTTATACGTTATACGTCATAGGTTATACGTTATACGTTATACGTTATACGTTACACGTTATACGTTATACGTTATACGTTATACGTTATACGTAATATGTAATACGTCATACGTCATACGTTTTACGTTATACGTTATACGTTATACGTTATACGTTATACGTTATACGTTATACGTTATACGTTATACGTTATACGTTATACGTTATACGTTATACGTTATACGTTATACGTTATACGTTATAGGTTATACGATACACGTTATACGTTATACGTTATACGTTATACGTTATACGTTATACGTTATACGTTATACGTTATACATTATAGGTTATACGATACACGTTATACGTTATACGTTATACGTTATACGTTATAAGTTATATGTTATACGTTATACGTTATACGTAATATGTAATACGTCATACGTTTTACGTTATACGTTATACGTTATACGTTATACGTTATACGTTATACGTTATACGTTATACGTTATACGTTATACGTTATACGTTATACGTTATACGTTATACGTTATACGTTATACGTTATACGTTATACGTTATACGTTATACGTTATACGTTATACGTTATACGTTATACGTTATACGTTATACGTTATACGTTATACGTTATACGTTATACGTTATACGTTATACGTTATACGTTATACGTTATACGTTATACGTTATACGTTATACGTAATATGTAATACGTCATACGTTTTACGTTATACGTCATACGTTATACGTTATACGTTATACGTTATACGTTATACGTTATACATTATAGGTTATACGATACACGTTATACGTTATACGTTATACGTTATACGTTATACGTTATATGTTATACGTTATACGTTATACGTAATATGTAATACGTCATACGTTTTACGTTATACGTTATACGTTATACGTTATACGTTATACGTTATACGTTATACGTTATACGTTATACGTTATACGTTATACGTTATACGTTATACGTTATACGTTATACGTTATACGTTATACGTTATACGTTATACGTTATACGTTATACGTTATACGATATACGTTATACGTTATACGGTATACGTTATACGTTATACGTTATAGGTTATACGTTATACGTTATACGATATACGTTATAGGTCTTACCTTATACGTGATACGTCATACGTTATACGTTATACGTTATACGTTTTACGTTATACGTTTTACGTTATACGTTATACGTTATACGTTATACGTTATACGTAATACGTTATACGTTATACGTTATACGTTATACGTTTTACGTTATACGTTATACGTTATACGTTATACGTTATAGGTTATACGTTATACGTTATACGTTACACGTTATACGTTATACGTTATACGTTATACGTTATAAGTTATACGATACACGTTATACGTTATACGTTATACGTTATACGTTATACGTTATACGTTATACGTTATACGTTATACATTATAGGTTATACGATACACGTTATACGTTATACGTTATACGTTATACGTTATACGTTATACGTTATACGTTATACGTTATACGTAATATGTAATACGTCATACGTTTTACGTTATACGTCATACGTTATACGTTATACGTTATACGTTATACGTTATACGTTATACGTTATACGTTATACGTTATACGTTATACGTTAAACGTTTACGTTATACGTTATACGTTATACGTTATACGTTATACGTTATACGTTATACGTTATACGTTATACGTTATACGTTATACGTTATACGTTATACGTTAAACGTTTACGTTATACGTTATACGTTATACGTTATACGTTATACGTTATACGTTATACGTTATACGTTATACGTTATACGTCATAGGTTATACGTTATACGTTATACGTTATACGTTACACGTTATACGTTATACGTTATACGTTATACGTTATACGTAATATGTAATACGTCATACGTCATACGTTTTACGTTATACGTTATACGTTATACGTTATACGTTATACGTTATACGTTATACGTTATACGTTATACGTTATACGTTATACGTTATACGTTATACGTTATACGTTATACGTTATACGTTATAGGTTATACGATACACGTTATACGTTATACGTTATACGTTATACGTTATACGTTATACGTTATACGTTATACGTTATACATTATAGGTTATACGATACACGTTATACGTTATACGTTATACGTTATACGTTATAAGTTATATGTTATACGTTATACGTTATACGTAATATGTAATACGTCATACGTTTTACGTTATACGTTATACGTTATACGTTATACGTTATACGTTATACGTTATACGTTATACGTTATACGTTATACGTTATACGTTATACGTTATACGTTATACGTTATACGTTATACGTTATACGTTATACGTTATACGTTATACGTTATACGATATACGTTATACGTTATACGGTATACGTTATACGTTATACGTTATAGGTTATACGTTATACGTTATACGATATACGTTATAGGTCTTACCTTATACGTGATACGTCATACGTTATACGTTATACGTTATACGTTTTACGTTATACGTTTTACGTTATACGTTATACGTTATACGTTATACGTTATACGTAATAAATTATACGTTATACGTTATACGTTATACGTTTTACGTTATACGTTATACGTTATACGTTATACGTTATACGTTATACGTTATACGTTATACGTTATACGTTATACGTTATACGTTATACGTTATACGTTATACGTTATACGTTATACGTTATACGTTATACGTTATACGTTAAACGTTTACGTTATACGTTATACGTTATACGTTATACGTTATACGTTATACGTTATACGTTATACGTTATACGTTATACGTTATACGTTATACGTCATAGGTTATACGTTATACGTTATACGTTATACGTTACACGTTATACGTTATACGTTATACGTTATACGTTATACGTAATATGTAATACGTCATACGTCATACGTTTTACGTTATACGTTATACGTTATACGTTATACGTTATACGTTATACGTTATACGTTATACGTTATACGTTATACGTTATACGTTATACGTTATACGTTATACGTTATACGTTATACGTAATATGTAATACGTCATACGTTTTACGTAATATGTAATACGTCATACGTCATACGTTTTACGTTATACGTTATACGTTATACATTATAGGTTATACGATACACGTTATACGTTATACGTTATACGTTATACGTTATACGTTATACGTTATACGTTATACGTTATACGTTATACGTTATACGTTATACGTCATAGGTTATACGTTATACGTTATACGTTATACGTTACACGTTATACGTTATACGTTATACGTTATACGTTATACGTAATATGTAATACGTCATACGTCATACGTTTTACGTTATACGTTATACGTTATACGTTATACGTTATACGTTATACGTTATACGTTATACGTTATACGTTATACGTTATACGTTATACGTTATACGTTATACGTTATACGTTATACGTTATAGGTTATACGATACACGTTATACGTTATACGTTATACGTTATACGTTATACGTTATACGTTATACGTTATACGTTATACGTTATACATTATAGGTTATACGATACACGTTATACGTTATACGTTATACGTTATACGTTATAAGTTATATGTTATACGTTATACGTTATACGTAATATGTAATACGTCATACGTTTTACGTTATACGTTATACGTTATACGTTATACGTTATACGTTATACGTTATACGTTATACGTTATACGTTATACGTTATACGTTATACGTTATACGTTATACGTTATACGTTATACGTTATACGTTATACGTTATACGTTATACGATATACGTTATACGTTATACGGTATACGTTATACGTTATACGTTATAGGTTATACGTTATACGTTATACGATATACGTTATAGGTCTTACCTTATACGTGATACGTCATACGTTATACGTTATACGTTATACGTTTTACGTTATACGTTTTACGTTATACGTTATACGTTATACGTTATACGTTATACGTAATAAATTATACGTTATACGTTATACGTTATACGTTTTACGTTATACGTTATACGTTATACGTTATACGTTATACGTTATACGTTATACGTTATACGTTATACGTTATACGTTATACGTTATACGTTATACGTTATACGTTATACGTTATACGTTATACGTTATACGTTATACGTTAAACGTTTACGTTATACGTTATACGTTATACGTTATACGTTATACGTTATACGTTATACGTTATACGTTATACGTTATACGTTATACGTTATACGTCATAGGTTATACGTTATACGTTATACGTTATACGTTACACGTTATACGTTATACGTTATACGTTATACGTTATACGTAATATGTAATACGTCATACGTCATACGTTTTACGTTATACGTTATACGTTATACGTTATACGTTATACGTTATACGTTATACGTTATACGTTATACGTTATACGTTATACGTTATACGTTATACGTTATACGTTATACGTTATACGTTATAGGTTATACGATACACGTTATACGTTATACGTTATACGTTATACGTTATACGTTATACGTTATACGTTATACGTTATACATTATAGGTTATACGATACACGTTATACGTTATACGTTATACGTTATACGTTATACGTTATATGTTATACGTTATACGTTATACGTAATATGTAATACGTCATACGTTTTACGTTATACGTTATACGTTATACGTTATACGTTATACGTTATACGTTATACGTTATACGTTATACGTTATACGTTATACGTTATACGTTATACGTTATACGTTATACGTTATACGTTATACGTTATACGTTATACGTTATACGATATACGTTATACGTTATACGGTATACGTTATACGTTATACGTTATAGGTTATACGTTATACGTTATACGATATACGTTATAGGTCTTACCTTATACGTGATACGTCATACGTTATACGTTATACGTTATACGTTTTACGTTATACGTTTTACGTTATACGTTATACGTTATACGTTATACGTTATACGTAATAAATTATACGTTATACGTTATACGTTATACGTTTTACGTTATACGTTATACATTATACGTTATACGTTATACGTTATACGTTATACGTTATACGTTATACGTTATACGTTATACGTTATACGTTATACGTTATACGTTATAAGTTATACGATACACGTTATACGTTATACGTTATACGTTATACGTTATACGTTATACGTTATACGTTATACATTATAGGTTATACGATACACGTTATACGTTATACGTTATACGTTATACGTTATACGTTATACGTTATACGTTATACGTTATACGTAATATGTAATACGTCATACGTTTTACGTTATACGTCATACGTTATACGTTATACGTTATACGTTATACGTTATACGTTATACGTTATACGTTATACGTTATACGTTATACGTTATACGTTATACGTTATACGTTATACGTTATACGTTATACGTTATACGTTATACGTTATACGTTATACGTTATACGTTATACGTTATACGTTATACGTTATACGTTATACGTTATACGTTATACGTTATACGTTATACGTTATACGTTATACGTTATACGTTATACGTAATATGTAATACGTCATACGTTTTACGTTATACGTCATACGTTATACGTTATACGTTATACGTTATACGTTATACGTTATACATTATAGGTTATACGATACACGTTATACGTTATACGTTATACGTTATACGTTATACGTTATATGTTATACGTTATACGTTATACGTAATATGTAATACGTCATACGTTTTACGTTATACGTTATACGTTATACGTTATACGTTATACGTTATACGTTATACGTTATACGTTATACGTTATACGTTATACGTTATACGTTATACGTTATACGTTATACGTTATACGTTATACGTTATACGTTATACGTTATACGTTATACGTTATACGTTATACGATATACGTTATACGTTATACGGTATACGTTATACGTTATACGTTATAGGTTATACGTTATACGTTATACGATATACGTTATAGGTCTTACCTTATACGTGATACGTCATACGTTATACGTTATACGTTATACGTTTTACGTTATACGTTTTACGTTATACGTTATACGTTATACGTTATACGTTATACGTAATACGTTATACGTTATACGTTATACGTTATACGTTATACGTTTTACGTTATACGTTATACGTTATACGTTATACGTTATAGGTTATACGTTATACGTTATACGTTACACGTTATACGTTATACGTTATACGTTATACGTTATAAGTTATACGATACACGTTATACGTTATACGTTATACGTTATACGTTATACGTTATACGTTATACGTTATACATTATAGGTTATACGATACACGTTATACGTTATACGTTATACGTTATACGTTATACGTTATACGTTATACGTTATACGTTATACGTTATACGTTATACGTAATATGTAATACGTCATACGTTTTACGTTATACGTCATACGTTATACGTTATACGTTATACGTTATACGTTATACGTTATACGTTATGCGTTATACGTTATACGTTATACGTTATACCTTATACGTTATACGTTATACGTTATACGTTATACGTTATACGTTATACGTTATACGTTATACGTTATACGTTATACGTTATACGTCATAGGTTATACGTTATACGTTATACGTTATACGTTACACGTTATACGTTATACGTTATACGTTATACGTTATACGTAATATGTAATACGTCATACGTCATACGTTTTACGTTATACGTTATACGTTATACGTTATACGTTATACGTTATACGTTATACGTTATACGTTATACGTTATACGTTATACGTTATACGTTATACGTTATACGTTATACGTTATACGTTATACGTTATAGGTTATACGATACACGTTATACGTTATACGTTATACGTTATACGTTATACGTTATACGTTATACGTTATACGTTATACATTATAGGTTATACGATACACGTTATACGTTATACGTTATACGTTATACGTTATACGTTATATGTTATACGTTATACGTTATACGTAATATGTAATACGTCATACGTTTTACGTTATACGTTATACGTTATACGTTATACGTTATACGTTATACGTTATACGTTATACGTTATACGTTATACGTTATACGTTATACGTTATACGTTATACGTTATACGTTATACGTTATACGTTATACGTTATACGTTATACGATATACGTTATACGTTATACGGTATACGTTATACGTTATACGTTATAGGTTATACGTTATACGTTATACGATATACGTTATAGGTCTTACCTTATACGTGATACGTCATACGTTATACGTTATACGTTATACGTTTTACGTTATACGTTTTACGTTATACGTTATACGTTATACGTTATACGTTATACGTAATAAATTATACGTTATACGTTATACGTTATACGTTTTACGTTATACGTTATACGTTATACGTTATACGTTATACGTTATACGTTATACGTTATACGTTATACGTTATACGTTATACGTTATACGTTATACGTTATACGTTATAAGTTATACGATACACGTTATACGTTATACGTTATACGTTATACGTTATACGTTATACGTTATACGTTATACATTATAGGTTATACGATACACGTTATACGTTATACGTTATACGTTATACGTTATACGTTATACGTTATACGTTATACGTTATACGTAATATGTAATACGTCATACGTTTTACGTTATACGTCATACGTTATACGTTATACGTTATACGTTATACGTTATACGTTATACGTTATACGTTATACGTTATACGTTATACGTTATACGTTATACGTTATACGTTATACGTTATACGTTATACGTTATACGTTATACGTTATACGTTATACGTTATACGTTATACGTTATACGTTATACGTTATACGTTATACGTTATACGTTATACGTTATACGTTATACGTTATACGTTATACGTTATACGTTATACGTTATACGTTATACGTAATATGTAATACGTCATACGTTTTACGTTATACGTCATACGTTATACGTTATACGTTATACGTTATACGTTATACGTTATACGTTATACATTATAGGTTATACGATACACGTTATACGTTATACGTTATACGTTATACGTTATACGTTATATGTTATACGTTATACGTTATACGTAATATGTAATACGTCATACGTTTTACGTTATACGTTATACGTTATACGTTATACGTTATACGTTATACGTTATACGTTATACGTTATACGTTATACGTTATACGTTATACGTTATACGTTATACGTTATACGTTATACGTTATACGTTATACGTTATACGTTATACGTTATACGTTATACGATATACGTTATACGTTATACGGTATACGTTATACGTTATACGTTATAGGTTATACGTTATACGTTATACGATATACGTTATAGGTCTTACCTTATACGTGATACGTCATACGTTATACGTTATACGTTATACGTTTTACGTTATACGTTTTACGTTATACGTTATACGTTATACGTTATACGTTATACGTAATACGTTATACGTTATACGTTATACGTTATACGTTTTACGTTATACGTTATACGTTATACGTTATACGTTATAGGTTATACGTTATACGTTATACGTTACACGTTATACGTTATACGTTATACGTTATACGTTATAAGTTATACGATACACGTTATACGTTATACGTTATACGTTATACGTTATACGTTATACGTTATACGTTATACATTATAGGTTATACGATACACGTTATACGTTATACGTTATACGTTATACGTTATACGTTATACGTTATACGTTATACGTTATACGTAATATGTAATACGTCATACGTTTTACGTTATACGTCATACGTTATACGTTATACGTTATACGTTATACGTTATACGTTATACGTTATACGTTATACGTTATACGTTATACGTTATACCTTATACGTTATACGTTATACGTTATACGTTATACGTTATACGTTATACGTTATACGTTATACGTTATACGTTATACGTTATACGTCATAGGTTATACGTTATACGTTATACGTTATACGTTACACGTTATACGTTATACGTTATACGTTATACGTTATACGTAATATGTAATACGTCATACGTCATACGTTTTACGTTATACGTTATACGTTATACGTTATACGTTATACGTTATACGTTATACGTTATACGTTATACGTTATACGTTATACGTTATACGTTATACGTTATACGTTATACGTTATAGGTTATACGATACACGTTATACGTTATACGTTATACGTTATACGTTATACGTTATACGTTATACGTTATACATTATAGGTTATACGATACACGTTATACGTTATACGTTATACGTTATACGTTATACGTTATACGTTATACGTTATACGTTATACGTTATACGTTATACGTTATACGTTATACGTTATACGTTATACGTTATACGTTATACGTTATACGTTATACGTTATACGTTATACGTTATACGTTATACGTTATACGTTATACGTTATACGTTATACGTAATATGTAATACGTCATACGTTTTACGTTGTACGTCATACGTTATACGTTATACGTTATACGTTATACGTTATACGTTATACGTTATACGTTATACGTTATACGTTATACGTTATACGTTATACGTTATACGTTATACGTTATACGTTATACGTTATACGTTATACGTTATACGTAATATGTAATACGTCATACGTTTTACGTTATACGTCATACGTTATACGTTATACGTTATACGTTATACGTTATACGTTATACGTTATACGTTATACGTTATACGTTATACGTTATATGTTATACGTTATACGTTATACGTAATATGTAATACGTCATACGTTTTACGTTATACGTTATACGTTATACGTTATACGTTATACGTTATACGTTATACGTTATACGTTATACGTTATACGTTATACGTTATACGTTATACGTTATACGTTATACGTTATACGTTATACGTTATACGTTATACGTTATACGTTATACGTTATACGTTATACGTTATACGTTATACGTTATACGTTATACGTTATACGTTATACGTTAAACGTTTACGTTATACGTTATACGTTATACGTTATACGTTATACGTTATACGTTATACGTTATACGTTATACGTTACACGTCATAGGTTATACGTTATACGTTATACGTTATACGTTACACGTTATACGTTATACGTTATACGTTATACGTTATACGTAATATGTAATACGTCATACGTCATACGTTTTACGTTATACGTTATACGTTATACGTTATACGTTATACGTTATACGTTATACGTTATACGTTATACGTTATACGTTATACGTTATACGTTATACGTTATACGTTATACGTTATACGTTATAGGTTATACGATACACGTTATACGTTATACGTTATACGTTATACGTTATACGTTATACGTTATACATTATAGGTTATACGATACACGTTATACGTTATACGTTATACGTTATACGTTATACGTTATATGTTATACGTTATACGTTATACGTAATATGTAATACGTCATACGTTTTACGTTATACGTTATACGTTATACGTTATACGTTATACGTTATACGTTATACGTTATACGTTATACGTTATACGTTATACGTTATACGTTATACGTTATACGTTATACGTTATACGTTATACGTTATACGTTATACGTTATACGTAATATGTAATACGTCATACGTTTTACGTTATACGTTATACGTTATACGTTATACGTTATACGTTATACAATATACGTTATACGTTATACGTTATACGTTATACGTTATACGTTATACGTTATACGTTATAGGTTTTACGTTATACGTTATACGTTATACGTTATACGTTATACGTTATACGTTATACGTTATACGTTATAAGTTATACGTTATACGTTATACGTTATACGTTATACGTTATACGTTATACGTTATACGTTATACGTTATACGTTATACGTTATACGTTATACGTTATACGTTATACGTTATACGTTATACGTTATACGTTATACGTTATACGTTATATGTTATACGTTATACGTTATACGTTATACGTTATACGTTATACGTTATACGTTATACGTTAAACGTTTACGTTATACGTTATACGTTATACGTTATACGTTATACGTTATACGTTATACGTTATACGTTATACGTTATACGTTATACGTCATAGGTTATACGTTATACGTTATACGTTATACGTTACACGTTATACGTTATACGTTATACGTTATACGTTATACGTAATATGTAATACGTCATACGTCATACGTTTTACGTTATACGTTATACGTTATATGATATACGTTATACGTTATACGTTATACGTTATACGTTATACGTCATACGTTATACGTAATATGTAATACGTCATACGTTTTACGTTATACGTTATACGTTATACGTTATACGTTATACGTTATACAATATACGTTATACGTTATACGTTATACGTTATACGTTATACGTTATACGTTATACGTTATACGTTATACTTTATACGTTATACGTTATACGTTATAGGTCATACCTTATACGTGATACGTCATACGTTATACGTTATACATTATACGTTATACGTTATACGTTATACGTTATACGTTATACGTTATACGTTATACGTTATACGTTATACGTTATACGTTATACGTAATATGTAATACGTCATACGTTTTACGTTATACGTTATACGTTATACGTTATACGTTATACGTTATACAATATACGTTATACGTTATACGTTATACGTTATACGTTATACGTTATACGTTATACGTTATAGGTTTTACGTTATACGTTATACGTTATACGTTATACGTTATACGTTATACAATATACTTATACGTTATACGTTATACGTTATACGTTATACGTCATAGGTTATACGTTATACGTTATACGTTATACGTTACACGTTATACGTTATACGTTATACGTTATACGTTATACGTTATAGGTTATACGATACACGTTATACGTTATACGTTATACGTTATACGTTATACGTTATACGTTATACGTTATACATTATAGGTTATACGATACACGTTATACGTTATACGTTATACGTAATACGTTATACGTTATATGTTATACGTTATACGTTATACGTAATATGTAATACGTCATACGTTTTACGTTATACGTTATACGTTATACGTTATACGTTATACGTTATACGTTATACGTTATACGTTATACGTTATACGTTATACGTTATACGTTATACGTTATACGTTATACGTTATACGTTATACGTTAAACGTTTACGTTATACGTTATACGTTATACGTTATACGTTATACGTTATACGTTATACGTTATACGTTATACGTTATACGTTATACGTTATACGTCATAGGTTATACGTTATACGTTATACGTTATACGTTATACGTTATACGTTATACGTTATACGTTATACGATATACGTTATACGTTATACGGTATACGTTATACGTTATACGTTATAGGTTATACGTTATACGTTATACGATATACGTTATAGGTCTTACCTTATACGTGATACGTCATACGTTATACGTTATACGTTATACGTTTTACGTTATACGTTTTACGTTATACGTTATACGTTATACGTTATACGTTATACGTTATACGTAATACGTTATACGTTATACGTTATACGTTATACGTTTTACGTTATATGTTATACGTTATACGTTATACGTTATACGTTATACGTTATACGTTATACGTTATACGTTATACGTTATACGTTATACGTTATACGTTATAAGTTATACGATACACGTTATACGTTATACGTTATACGTTATACGTTATACGTTATACGTTATACGTTATACATTATACGTTATACGATACACGTTATACGTTATACGTTATACGTTATACGTTATATGTTATACGTTATACGTTATACGTTATACGTAATATGTAATACGTCATACGTTTTACGTTATACGTTATACGTTATACGTTATACGTTATACGTTATACGTTATACGTTATACGTTATACGTTATACGTTATACGTTATACGTTATACGTTATACGTTATACGTTATACGTTATACGTTATACGTTATACGATATACGTTATACGTTATACGGTATACGTTATACGTTATACGTTATACGTTATACGTTATACGTAATACGTTATACGTTATACGTTATACGTTATACGTTTTACGTTATACGTTATACGTTATACGTTATACGTTATACGGTATACGTTATACGTTATACGTTATAGGTTATACGTTATACGTTATACGATATATGTTATAGGTCTTACCTTATACGTGATACGTCATACGTTATACGTTATACGTTATACGTTTTACGTTATACGTTTTACGTTATACGTTATACGTTATACGTTATACGTTATACGTAATACGTTATACGTTATACGTTATACGTTATACGTTTTACGTTATACGTTATACGTTATACGTTATACGTTATACGTTATACGTTATACGTTATACGTTATACGTTATACGTTATACGTTATACGTTATACGTCATACGTTATACGTTATACGTTATACGTAATACGTTATACGTTATACGTTATACGTTATACGTTATACTTTATACGTTATACGTTATACGTTATACGTTATAGGTCATACCTTATACGTGATACGTCATACGTTATACGTTATACATTATACGTTATACGTTATACGTAATACGTTATACGTTATACGTTATACGTTATACGTTATACGTTATACGTTATACGTTATACGTAATATGTAATACGTCACACGTTTTACGTTATACGTTATACGTCATACGTTATACGTTATACGTTATACGTTATACGTTATACGTTATACGTTATACTTTATACGTTATACGTTAAACGTTATATGTTATAGGTATTACGTTATACGTTATACGTTATACGTTATACGTTATACGTTATACGTTAAACGTTATACGTTATAAGTTATACGTTATACGATATACGATATACGTTATACGTTATACGTTATACGTTATACGTTATACGTTATACGTTATACGTTATACGGTATACGTTATGCGTTATTCGCTATACGTTATGCGTTATACGATATACGTTATGCGTTATAGGATATATGTTATACGTTTTACGTTATTCGTTATACGTTCTTCGTTACACGATATACGTTATACGTTATACGTTATACGTTATAGGTCATACCTTATACGTGATCCGTCATACGTTATACGTTATACGTTATACGTTATACGTTATACGTTATACGTTATACGTTATACGTTATACGTTATACGTTATACGTTATACGTTATACGTTATACGTTATACGTTATACGTTATACGTTATACGTTATACGTTATACGTTATACGTTATACGTTATACGTTATACGTTATACGTTATACGTTATACGTTATACGTTATACGTTATACGTTATACGTTATACGTTATACGGTATACGTTATACGTTATACGTAATATGTAATACGTTATACGTTTTACGTTATACGTTATACGTTATACGTTATACGTTATACGTTATACGTTATACGTTATACGTTATACGTTATACGTTATACGTTATACGTTATACATTATAGGTTATACGATACACGTTATACGTTATACGTTATACGTTATACGTTATACGTTATACGTAATATGTAATACGTCATACGTTTTACGTTATACGTTATACGTTATACGTTATACGTTATACGTTATACAATATACGTTATACGTTATACGTTATACGTTATACGTTATACGTTATACGTTATACGTTATAGGTTTCACGTTATACGTTATACGTTATACGTTATACGTTATACGTCATACGTTATACGTTATACGTTATACGTAATACGTTATACGTTATACGTTATACGTTATACGTTATACTTTATACGTTATACGTTATACGTTATAGGTCATACCTTATACGTGATACGTCATACGTTATACGTTATACATTATACGTTATACGTTATACGTTATACGTAATACGTTATACGTTATACGTTATATGATATACGTTATACGTTATACGTTATACGTTATACGTTATACGTTATACGTTATACGTTATACGTTATACGTAATATGTAATACGTCATACGTTTTACGTTATACGTTATACGTTATACGTTATACGTTATACGTTATACAATATACGTTATACGTTATACGTTATACGTTATACGTTATACGTTATACGTTATACGTTATAGGTTTTACGTTATACGTTATACGTTATACGTTATACGTTATACGTTATACGTTATACGTTATACGTTATACGTTATAAGTTATACGTTATACGTTATACGTTATACGTTATACGTTATACGTTATACGTTATACGTTATACGTTATACGTTATACGTTATACGTTATACGTTATACGTTATACGTTATACGTTATATAATACGTTATACGTTATACGTTATACGTTATACGTTATACGTTATACGTTATACGTTATATGTTATACGTTATACGTTATACGTTATACGTTATACGTTATACGTTATACGTTATACGTTAAACGTTTACGTTATACGTTATACGTTATACGTTATACGTTATACGTTATACGTTATACGTTATAGGTCATAGGTTATACGTTATACGTTATACGTTATACGTTACACGTTATACGTTATACGTTATACGTTATACGTTATACGTAATATGTAATACGTCATACGTCATACGTTTTACGTTATACGTTATACGTTATACGTTATACGTTATACGTTATACGTTATACGTTATACGTTATACGTTATACGTTATACGTTATACGTTATAGGTTATACGTTATACGTTATACGATATACGTTATAGGTCTTACCTTATACGTGATACGTCATACGTTATACGTTATACGTTATACGTTTTACGTTATACGTTTTACGTTATACGTTATACGTTATACGTTATACGTTATACGTAATACGTTATACGTTATACGTAATACGTTATACGTTTTACGTTATACGTTATACGTTATACGTTATACGTTATACGTTATACGTTATACGTTATACGTTATACGTTATACGTTATACGTTATACGTTATACGTTATACGTTATACGTTATACGTTATACGTTATACGTTATACGTTATACGTTATACGTTATACGTTACACGTTATACGTTATACGTTATACGTTATACGTTATACGTTATACGTTATACGTTATACGTTATACGTTATACGTTATACGTTATACGTTATACGTTATACGTTATACGTTATACGTTATACGGTATACGTTATGCGTTATTCGCTATACGTTTTGCGTTATACGATATACGTTATGCGTTATTCGCTATACGTTAGGCGTTATACGATATACGTTATGCGTTATAGGATATATGTTATACGTCTTACGTTATTCGTTATACGCTCTACGTTACACGTTATACGTTATACGTTATACGTTATACGTTATACGTTATACGTTATACGTTATACGTTATACGTTATACGTTATACGTTATACGTAATACGTTATACGTTATACGTTATACGTTATACGTTATACGTTATACGTTATACGTTATACTTTATACGTTATACATTATAGGTTATACGTTATACGTTATACGTTATACGTGATACGTTATACGTTATAGGTTATACGATACACGTTATACGTTATACGTTATACGTTATACGTTACACGTTATACGTTATACGTTATACGTTATACGTTATACGTTATACGTTATACGTTATACGTTATACGTTATACGTGATACGTTATACGTTATAGGTTATACGATACACGTTATACGTTATACGTTATACGTTATACGTTACACGTTATACGTTATACGTTATACGTTATACGTTATACGTTATACGTTATACGTTATACGTTATACGTTATACGTTATACGTTATACGTTATACGTTATACGTTATACGTTATACGTTATACGTTATACGTTATACGTTATACGTTATACGTTATACGTTATACGTTATACGTTATACGTTATACGTTATACGTTATACGTTATACGTTATACGTTATACGTTATACGTTATACGTTATACGTTATACGTTATACATTATAGGTTATACGATACACGTTATACGATATACGTTATACGTTATACGTTATACGTTATACGTTATACGTTATACGTTATACGTTATACGTTATACGTTATACGTTTTACGTTATACGTTATACGTTATACGTTATACGTTATACGTTATACGTTATACGTTATACGTTATACGTTATACGTTATACGTTATACGTTATACGTTATACGTTATACGTTATACGTTATACGTTATACGTCATACGTTATACGTTATACGTTATACGTAATACGTTATACGTTATACGTTATACGTTATACTTTATACTTTATACGTTATACGTTATACGTTATAGGTCATACCTTATACGTGATACGTCATACGTTATACGTTATACATTATACGTTATACGTTATACGTAATACGTTATACGTTATACGTTATATGATATACGTTATACGTTATACGTTATACGTTATACGTTATACGTTATACGTTATACGTTATACGTTATACGTTATACGTAATATGTAATACGTCATACGTTTTACGTTATACGTTATACGTTATACGTTATACGTTATACGTTATACAATATACGTTATACGTTATACGTTATTAGTTATACGTTATACGTTATACGTTATACGTTATACGTTATAGGTTTTACGTTATACGTTATACGTTATACGTTATACGTTATACGTTATACGTTATACGTTATACGTTATACGTTATGCGTTATTCGCTATACGTTATGCGTTATACGATATACGTTATGCGTTATAGGATATATGTTATACGTTTTACGTTATTCGTTATACGTTCTTCGTTACACGATATACGTTATACGTTATACGTTATACGTTATAGGTCATACCTTATACGTGATACGTCATACGTTATACGTTATACGTTATACGTTATACGTTATACGTTATACGTTATACGTTATACGTTATACGTTATACGTTATACGTTATACGTTATACGTTATACGTTATACGTTATACGTTATACGTTATACGTTATACGTTATACGTTATACGTTATACGTTATACGTTATACGTTATACGTTATACGTTATACGTTATACGTTATACGTTATACGTTATACGTTATACGTTATACGTTATACGTTATACGTTATACGTTATACGTTATACGTTATACGTTATACGGTATACGTTATACGTTATACGTAATATGTAATACGTTATACGTTTTACGTTATACGTTATACGTTATACGTTATACGTTATACGTTATACGTTATACGTTATACGTTATACGTTATACGTTATACGTTATACGTTATACATTATAGGTTATACGATACACGTTATACGTTATACGTTATACGTTATACGTTATACGTTATACGTTATACGTTATACGTTATACGTTATACGTTATACGTTATACGTTATACGTTATACGTTATACGTTATACGTTATACGTTATACGTTATACGTTATACGTTATACGTTATACGTTATACGTTATACGTTATACGTTATACGTTATACGTTATACGTTATACGTTATACGTTATACGTTATACGTTATACATTATAGGTTATACGATACACGTTATACGATATACGTTATACGTTATACGTTATACGTTATACGTTATACGTTATACGTTATACGTTATACGTTATACGTTATACGTTTTACGTTATACGTTATACGTTATACGTTATACGTTATACGTTATACGTTATACGTTATACGTTATACGTTATACGTTATACGTTATACGTTATACGTTATACGTTATACGTTATACGTTATACGTTATACGTCATACGTTATACGTTATACGTTATACGTAATACGTTATACGTTATACGTTATACGTTATACTTTATACTTTATACGTTATACGTTATACGTTATAGGTCATACCTTATACGTGATACGTCATACGTTATACGTTATACATTATACGTTATACGTTATACATAATACGTTATACGTTATACGTTATATGATATACGTTATACGTTATACGTTATACGTTATACGTTATACGTTATACGTTATACGTTATACGTTATACGTTATACGTAATATGTAATACGTCATACGTTTTACGTTATACGTTATACGTTATACGTTATACGTTATACGTTATACAATATACGTTATACGTTATACGTTATTAGTTATACGTTATACGTTATACGTTATACGTTATACGTTATAGGTTTTACGTTATACGTTATACGTTATACGTTATACGTTATACGTTATACGTTATACGTTATACGTTATACGTTATGCGTTATTCGCTATACGTTATGCGTTATACGATATACGTTATGCGTTATAGGATATATGTTATACGTTTTACGTTATTCGTTATACGTTCTTCGTTACACGATATACGTTATACGTTATACGTTATACGTTATAGGTCATACCTTATACGTGATACGTCATACGTTATACGTTATACGTTATACGTTATACGTTATACGTTATACGTTATACGTTATACGTTATACGTTATACGTTATACGTTATACGTTATACGTTATACGTTATACGTTATACGTTATACGTTATACGTTATACGTTATACGTTATACGTTATACGTTATACGTTATACGTTATACGTTATACGTTATACGTTATACGTTATACGTTATACGTTATACGTTATACGTTATACGTTATACGTTATACGTTATACGTTATACGTTATACGGTATACGTTATACGTTATACGTAATATGTAATACGTTATACGTTTTACGTTATACGTTATACGTTATACGTTATACGTTATACGTTATACGTTATACGTTATACGTTATACGTTATACGTTATACGTTATACATTATAGGTTATACGATACACGTTATACGTTATACGTTATACGTTATACGTTATACGTTATACGTTATACGTTATACGTTATACGTTATACGTTATACGTTATACGTTATACGTTATACGTTTTACGTTATACGTTATACGTTATACGTTATACGTTATACGTTATACGTTATACGTTATACGTTATACGTTATACGTTATACGTTATACGTTATACGTTATACGTTATACGTCATACGTTATACGTTATACGTTATACGTAATACGTTATACGTTATACGTTATACGTTATACGTTATACTTTATACGTTATACGTTATACGTTATAGGTCATACCTTATACGTGATACGTCATACGTTATACGTTATACATTATACGTTATACGTTATACGTAATACGTTATACGTTATACGTTATATGATATACGTTATACGTTATACGTTATACGTTATACGTTATACGTTATACGTTATACGTAATATGTAATACGTCATACGTTTTACGTTATACGTTATACGTTATACGTTATACGTTATACGTTATACAATATACGTTATACGTTATACGTTATACGTTATACGTTATACGTTATACGTTATACGTTATACGTTATAGGTTTTACGTTATACGTTATACGTTATACGTTATACGTTATACGTTATACGTTATACGTTATACGTTATACGTTATAAGTTATACGTTATACGTTATACGTTGTACGTTATACGTTATACGTTATACGTTATACGTTATACGTTATACGTTATACGTTATACGTTATACGTTATACGTTATACGTTATACGTTATACGTTATACGTTATACGTTATACGTTATACGTTATACGTTATACGTTATACGTTATACGTTATATGTTATACGTTATACGTTATACGTTATACGTTATACGTTATACGTTATACGTTATACGTAATATGTAATACGTCATACGTTTTACGTTATACGTTATACGTTATACGTTATACGTTATACGTTATACGTTATACGTTATACGTTATACGTTATACGTTATACGTTATACGTTATACGTTATACGTTATACGTTATACGTTATACGTTATACGTTATACGTTATACGATATACGTTATACGTTATACGTTATACGTTATACGTTATACGTTATAGGTTATACGTTATACGTTATACGATATACGTTATAGGTCTTACCTTATACGTGATACGTCATACGTTATACGTTATACGCTCTACGTTACACGTTATACGTTATACGTTATACGTTATACGTTATACGTTATACGTTATACGTTATACGTTATACGTTATACGTTATACGTTATACGTAATACGTTATACGTTATACGTTATACGTTATACGGTATACGTTATACGTTATACGTTATACGTAATATGTAATACGTTATACGTTATACGTTATACGTTATACGTTATACGTTATACGTTATACGTTATACGTTATACGTTATACGTTATACGTTATACGTTATACGTTATACGTTATACGTTATACGTTATACGTTATACGTTATACGTTATACGTTATACGTTATACGTTATACGTTATACGTTATACGTTATACGTTATACGTTATACGTTATACGTTATACGTTATACGTTATACGTTATACGTTATACGTTATACGTTATACGTTATACGTTATACGTTATACGTTATACGTTATACGATATACGTTATACGTTATACGTTATACGTTATACGTTATACGTTATAGGTTATACGTTATACGTTATACGATATACGTTATAGGTCTTACCTTATACGTGATACGTCATACGTTATACGTTATACGCTCTACGTTACACGTTATACGTTATACGTTATACGTTATACGTTATACGTTATACGTTATACGTTATACGTTATACGTTATACGTTATACGTTATACGTTATACATTATAGGTTATACGTTATACGTTATACGTTATACGTGATACGTTATACGTTATAGGTTATACGATACACGTTATACGTTATACGTTATACGTTATACGTAATATGTAATACGTCATACGTTTTACGTTATACGTCATACGTTATACGTTATACGTTATACGTTATACGTTATACGTTATACGTTATACGTTATACGTTATACGTTATACGTTATACGTTATACGTTATACGTTATACGTTATACGTTATACGTTATACGTTATACGTTATACGTTATACGTTATACGTTATACGTTATACGTTATACGTTATACGTTATACGTTATACGTTATACGTTATACGTTATACATTATAGGTTATACGATACACGTTATACGATATACGTTATACGTTATACGTTATACGTTATACGTTATACGTTATACGTTATACGTTATACGTTATACGTTATACGTTTTACGTTATACGTTATACGTTATACGTTATACGTTATACGTTATACGTTATACGTTATACGTTATACGTTATACGTTATACGTAATATGTTATACGTCATACGTTTTACGTTATACGTTATACGTTATACGTTATACGTTATACGTTATACAATATACGTTATACGTTATACGTTATACGTAATACGTTATACGTTATACGTTATATGATATACGTTATACGTTATACGTTATACGTTATACGTTATACGTTATACGTTATACGTTATACGTTATACGTTATACGTTATACGTTATACGTTATACGTTATACGTTATACGTTATACGGTATACGTTATGCGTTATTCGCTATACGTTTTGCGTTATACGATATACGTTATGCGTTATTCGCTATACGTTAGGCGTTATACGATATACGTTATGCGTTATAGGATATATGTTATACGTCTTACGTTATTCGTTATACGCTCTACGTTACACGTTATACGTTATACGTTATACGTTATACGTTATACGTTATACGTTATACGTTATACGTTATACGTTATACGTTATACGTTATACGTTATACGTTATACGTTATACGTTATACGTTATACGTTATACGTTATACGTTATACGTTATACGTTATACTTTATACGTTATACGTTATACGTTATAGGTCATACCTTATACGTGATACGTCATACGTTATACGTTATACATTATACGTTATACGTTATACGTAATACGTTATACGTTATACGTTATATGATATACGTTATACGTTATACGTTATACGTTATACGTTATACGTTATACGTTATACGTTATACGTTATACGTTATACGTTATACGTAATATGTTATACGTCATACGTTTTACGTTATACGTTATACGTTATACGTTATACGTTATACGTTATACAATATACGTTATACGTTATACGTTATACGTTATACGTTATACGTTATACGTTATACGTTATACGTTATAGGTTTTACGTTATACGTTATACGTTATACGTTATACGTTATACGTTATACGTTATACGTTATACGTTATACGTTATACGTTATACGTTATACGTTATACGTTATACGTTATACGTTATACGTCATACGTTATACGTTATACGTTATACGTAATACGTTATACGTTATACGTTATACGTTATACGTTATACTTTATACGTTATACGTTATACGTTATAGGTCATACCTTATACGTGATACGTCATACGTTATACGTTATACGTTATACGTTATACGTTATACGTTATACGTTATACGTTATACGTTATACGTTATACGTTATACGTTATACGATATACGTTATACGTTATACGTTATACGTTATACGTTATACGTTATAGGTTATACGTTATACGTTATACGATATACGTTATAGGTCTTACCTTATACGTGATACGTCATACGTTATACGTTATACGTTATACGTTATACGTTATACGTTATACGTTATACGTTATACGTTATACGTTATACGTTATACGTTATACGTTATACGTTATACGTTATACGATATACGTTATACGTTATACGTTATACGTTATACGTTATACGTTATAGGTTATACGTTATACGTTATACGTTATACGTTATACGTAATACGTTATACGTTATACGTTATACGTTATACGTTTTACGTTATACGTTATACGTTATACGTTATACGTTATACGTTATACGTTATACGTTATACGTTATACGTTATACGTTATACGTTATACGTTATACGTTATACGTTATACGTTATACGTTATACGTTATACGTTATACGTTATACGTTATACGTTATACGTTATACGTTATACGTTATACGTTATACGTTATACGTTATACGTTATACGTTATACGTTATACGTTATACGGTATACGTTATGCGTTATTCGCTATACGTTTTGCGTTATACGATATACGTTATGCGTTATTCGCTATACGTTAGGCGTTATACGATATACGTTATGCGTTATAGGATATATGTTATACGTCTTACGTTATTCGTTATACGCTCTACGTTACACGTTATACGTTATACGTTATACGTTATACGTTATACGTTATACGTTATACGTTATACGTTATACGTTATACGTTATACGTAATACGTTATACGTTATACGTTATACGTTATACGGTATACGTTATACGTTATACGTTATACGTAATATGTAATACGTTATACGTTATACGTTATACGTTATACGTTATACGTTATACGTTATACGTTATACGTTATACGTTATACGTTATACGTTATACGTTATACGTTATACATTATAGGTTATACGTTATACGTTATACGTTATACGTGATACGTTATACGTTATAGGTTATACGATACACGTTATACGTTATACGTTATACGTTATACGTTATACGTTATACGTTATACGTTATACGTTATACGTTATACGTTATACGTTATACGTTATACGTTATACGTTATACGTTATACGTTATACGTTATACGTTATACGTTATACGTTATACGTTATACGTTATACGTTATACGTTATAGGTTATACGTTATACGTTATACGTTATACGTTATAGGTTATACGTTATACGTTATACGTTATACGTAATATGTAATACGTCATACGTTTTACGTTATACGTTATACGTTATACGTTATACGTTATACGTTATACGTTATACGTTATACGTTATACGTTATACGTTATACGTTATACGTTATACGTTATAAGTTATACGATACACGTTATACGTTATACGTTATACGTTATACGTTATACGTTATACGTTATACGTTATACATTATAGGTTATACGATACACGTTATACGTTATACGTTATACGTTATACGTTATACGTTATACGTTATAGGTTATACGTTATACGTTATACGTTATACGTAATATGTAATACGTCATACGTTTTACGTTATACGTCATACGTTATACGTTATACGTTATACGTTATACGTTATACGTTATACGTTATACGTTATACGTTATACGTTATACGTTATACGTTATACGTTATACGTTATACGTTATACGTCATACGTTATACGTTATACGTTATACGTAATACGTTATACGTTATACGTTATACGTTATACGTTATACTTTCTACGTTATACGTTATACGTTATAGGTCATACCTTATACGTGATACGTCATACGTTATACGTTATACGTTATACATTATACGTTATACGTTATACGTAATACGTTATACGTTATACGTTATATGATATTCGTTATACGTTATACGTTATACGTTATACGTTATACGTTATACGTTATACGTTATACGTTATACGTTATACGTTATACGTAATATGTAATACGTCATACGTTTTACGTTATACGTTATACGTTATACGTTATACGTTATACGTTATACAATATACGTTATACGTTATACGTTATACGTTATACGTTATACGTTATACGTTATACGTTATAGGTTTTACGTTATACGTTATACGTTATACGTTATACGTTATACGTTATACGTTATACGTTATACGTTATACGTTATGCGTTATTCGCTATACGTTATGCGTTATACGATATACGTTATGCGTTATAGGATATATGTTATACGTTTTACGTTATTCGTTATACGTTCTTCGTTACACGATATACGTTATACGTTATACGTTATACGTTAAAGGTCATACCTTATACGTGATACGTCATACGTTATACGTTATACGTTATACGTTATACGTTATACGTTATACGTTATACGTTATACGTTATACGTTATACGTTATACGTTATACGTTATACGTTATACGTTATACGTTATACGTTATACGTTATACGTTATACGTTATACGTTATACGTTATACGTTATACGTTATACGTTATACGTTATACGTTATACGTTATACGTCATAGGTTATACGTTATACGTTATACGTTATACGTTACACGTTATACGTTATACGTTATACGTTATACGTTATACGTAATATGTAATACGTCATACGTCATACGTTTTACGTTATACGTTATACGTTATACGTTATACGTTATACGTTATACGTTATACGTTATACGTTATACGTTATACGTTATACGTTATACGTTATACGTTATACGTTATAGGTTATACGTTATACGTTATACGATATACGTTATAGGTCTTACCTTATACGTGATACGTCATACGTTATACGTTATACGTTATACGTTTTACGTTATACGTTTTACGTTATACGTTATACGTTATACGTTATACGTTATACGTAATACGTTATACGTTATACGTTATACGTTATACGTTATACGTTTTACGTTATACGTTATACGTTATACGTTATACGTTATACGTTATACGTTATACGTTATACGTTATACGTTACACGTTACACGTTACACGTTATACGTTATACGTTATACGTTATACGTTATACGTTATACGTTATACGATACACGTTATACGTTATACGTTATACGTTATACGTTATACGATACACGTTATACGTTATACGTTATACGTTATACGTTATACGTTATACGTTATACGATACACGTTATACGTTATACGTTATACGTTATACGTTATACGATACACGTTATACGTTATACGTTATACGTTATACGTTATACGATATACGTTATACGTTATACGTTCGTTATACGTTATACGTTATACGTTATACGTTATATGTTATACATTATACGTTATACGTTATACGTTATACGTTATACGTTATACGATACACGTTATACGTTATACGTTATACGTTATACGTTATACGATATACGTTATACGTTATACGTTATACGTTATACGTTATACGTTATACGTTATACGTTATACGTTATACGTTATACGTTATACGTTATACGTTATACGTTATACGTTATACGTTATACGTTATACGTTATACGTTATACGTTATACGTTATACGTTATACGTTATACGTTATACGTTATACGTTATACGTTATACGTTATACGTTATACGTTATACGTTATACGTTATACGTTATACGTTATACGTTATACGTTATACGTTATACGTTATACGTTATACGTTATACGTTATACGTTATACGTTATACGTTATACGTTATACGTTATACGTTATACGATATACGTTATACGTTATACGTTATACGTTATACGTTATACGTTATAGGTTATACGTTATACGTTATATGTTATACGTTATACGTAATACGTTATACGTTATACGTTATACGTTATACGTTTTACGTTATACGTTATACGTTATACGTTATACGTTATACGTTATACGTTATACGTTATACGTTATACGTTATACGTTATACGTTATACGTTATACGTTATACGTTATACGTTATACGTTATACGTTATACGTTATACGTTATACGTTATACGTTATACGTTATACGTTATACGTTATACGTTATACGTTATACGTTATACGTTATACGTTATACGTTATACGTTATACGTTATACGTTATACGTTATACGTTATACGGTATACGTTATGCGTTATTCGCTATACGTTTTGCGTTATACGATATACGTTATGCGTTATTCGCTATACGTTAGGCGTTATACGATATACGTTATGCGTTATAGGATATATGTTATACGTCTTACGTTATTCGTTATACGCTCTACGTTACACGTTATACGTTATACGTTATACGTTATACGTTATACGTTATACGTTATACGTTATACGATATACGCTATACGTTATACGTTATACGTAATACGTTATACGTTATACGTTATACGTTATACGGTATACGTTATACGTTATACGTTATACGTAATATGTAATACGTTATACGTTATACGTTATACGTTATACGTTATACGTTATACGTTATACGTTATACGTTATACGTTATACGTTATACGTTATACGTTATACATTATAGGTTATACGTTATACGTTATACGTTATACGTGATACGTTATACGTTATAGGTTATACGATACACGTTATACGTTATACGTTATACGTTATACGTTACACGTTATACGTTATACGTTATACGTTATACGTTATACGTTATACGTTATACGTTATACGTTATACGTTATACGTTATACGTTATACGTTATACGTTATACGTTATACGTTATACGTTATACGTTATACGTTATACGTTATACGTTATACGTTATACGTTATACGTTATACGTTATACGTTATACGTTATACGTTATACGTTATACGTTATACGTTATAGGTTATACGTTATACGTTATACGTTATACGTAATATGTAATACGTCATACGTTTTACGTTATACGTTATACGTTATACGTTATACTTTATACGTTATACGTTATACGTTATACGTTATACGTTATACGTTATACGTTATACGTTATACGTTATACGTTATACGTTATAAGTTATACGATACACGTTATACGTTATACGTTATACGTTATACGTTATACGTTATACGTTATACGTTATACATTATAGGTTATACGATACACGTTATACGTTATACGTTATACGTTATACGTTATACGTTATACGTTATACGTTATACGTTATACGTAATATGTAATACGTCATACGTTTTACGTTATACGTCATACGTTATACGTTATACGTTATACGTTATACGTTATACGTCATACGTTATAGGTTATACGTTATACGTTATACGTTATACGTTATACGTTATACGTTATACGTTATACGTTATACGTTATACGTTATACGTTATACGTTATACGTTATACGTTATACGTTATACGTTACACGTTATACGTTATACGTTATACGTTATACGTTATACGTTATACGTTATACATTATAGGTTATACGATACACGTTATACGATATACGTTATACGTTATACGTTATACGTTATACGTTATACGTTATACGTTATACGTTATACGTTATACGTTATACGTTTTACGTTATACGTTATACGTTATACGTTATACCTTATACGTTATACGTTATACGTTATACGTTATACGTTATACGTTATACGTTATACGTTATACGTTATACGTTATACGTTATACGTTATACGTCATACGTTATACGTTATACGTTATACGTAATACGTTATACGTTATACGTTATACGTTATACGTTATACTTTATACGTTATACGTTATACGTTATAGGTCATACCTTATACGTGATACGTCATACGTTATACGTTATACATAATACGCTATACGTTATACGTAATACGTTATACGTTATACGTTATATGATATACGTTATACGTTATACGTTATACGTTATACGTTATACGTTATACGTTATACGTTATACGTTATACGTAATATGTAATACGTCATACGTTGTACGTTATACGTTATACGTTATACGTTATACGTTATACGTTATACGTTATACAATATACGTTATACGTTATACGTTATACGTTATACGTTATACGTTATACGTTATACGTTATACGTTATAGGTTTTACGTTATACGTTATACGTTATACGTTATACGTTATACGTTATACGTTATACGTTATACGTTATACGTTATACGTTATACGTTATACGTTATACGTTATACGTTATACGTTATACGTTATACGTTATACGTTGTACGTTATACGTTATACGTTATACGTTATACGTTATACGTTATACGGTATACGTTATACGTTATACGTTATACGTAATATGTAATACGTCATACGTTTTACGTTATACGTTATACGTTATACGTTATACGTTATACGTTATACGTTATACGTTATACGTTGTACGTTATACGTTATACGTTATACGTTATACGTTATACGTTATACGTTATACGTTATACGTTATACGTTATACGTTACACGTTATACGTTACACGTTATACGTTATACGTTATACGTTATACGTTATACGTTATACGTTATACGTTATAAGTTATACGTTATACGTTATACGTTATACGTTATACGTTATACGTTATACGGTATACGTTATACGTTATACCCTATACGTTATACGTTATACGTTATACGTTATACGTTATACGTTATACGTTATACGTTATACGTTATAGGTTATACGTTATACGTTATACGATATACGTTATAGGTCATACCTTATACGTGATACGTCATACGTTATACGTTATACGTTATACGTTATATGTTTTACGTTATACGTTTTACGTTATACGTTATACGTTATACGTTATACGTTATACGTTATACGTTATACGTTATACGTTATACGTAATACGTTATACGTTATACGTTATACGTTATACGTTTTACGTTATACGTTATACGTTATACGTTATACGATATACGTTATACGTTATACGATATACGTTATACGTTATACGTTATACGTTATACGTTATACGTTATAAGTTATACGTTATACGTTATACGTTGTACGTTATACGTTATACGTTATACGTTATACGTTATACGTTATACGTTATACGTTATACGTTATACGTTATACGTTATACGTTATACGTTACACGTTATACGATATACGTTATACGTTATACGTTATACGTTATACATTATACGTTATACGTTATACGTTATACGTTATACGTTATACGTTATACGTTATACGTTATACGTTATACGTTATACGTTATACGTTATACGTTATACGTTATAGGTTATACGTTATTCGTTATACGTTATACGTTACACGTTATACGTTACACGTTATACGTTATACGTTATACGTTATACGTTATACGTTATACGTTATAGGTTTTACGTTATACGTTATACGTTATACGTTATACGTTATACGTTATACGTTATACGTTATACGTTATACGTTATACGTTATACGTTATACGTTATACGTTATACGTTATACGTTATACTTTATACGTTATACGTTATACGTTATAGGTCATACCTTATACGTGATACGTCATACGTTATACGTTATACATTATACGTTATACGTTATACGTTATACGTAATACGTTATACGTTATACGTTATATGATATACGTTATACGTTATACGTTATACGTTATACGTTATACGTTATACGTTATACGTAATATGTAATACGTCATACGTTTTACGTTATACGTTATACGTTATACGTTATACGTTATACGTTATACGTTATACGTGATACGTTATACGTTATAGGTTATACGATACACGTTCTACGTTATACGTTATACGTTATACGTTACACGTTATACGTTATACGTTATACGTTATAGGTTTTACGTTATACGTTATACGTTATACGTTATACGTTATACGTTATACGTTATACGTTATACGTTATACGTTATACGTTATACGTTATACGTTATACGTTATACGTTATACTTTATACGTTATACGTTATACGTTATAGGTCATACCTTATACGTGATACGTCATACGTTATACGTTATACATTATACGTTATACGTTATACGTTATACGTAATACGTTATACGTTATACGTTATATGATATACGTTATACGTTATACGTTATACGTTATACGTTATACGTTATACGTTATACGTAATATGTAATACGTCATACGTTTTACGTTATACGTTATACGTTATACGTTATACGTTATACGTTATACGTTATACGTGATACGTTATACGTTATAGGTTATACGATACACGTTCTACGTTATACGTTATACGTTATACGTTACACGTTATACGTTATACGTTATACGTTATACGTTATACGTTATACGTTATACGTTATACGTTATACGTTGTACGTTATACGTTATACGTTATACGTTATACGTTATACGTTATACGGTATACGTTATACGTTATACGTTATACGTAATATGTAATACGTCATACGTTTTACGTTATACGTTATACGTTATACGTTATACGTTATACGTTATACGTTATACGTTATACGTTGTACGTTATACGTTATACGTTATAGGTTATACGATACACGTTAT